>NC_047505.1:15682152-15877777 GCF_902827115.2 Pseudochaenichthys georgianus
CGACTGGTGCATTGCAATACAGTTTACTCACAATGACAAGGAGTTTATTATTCTAAATGTGTATACACCCTATGAATGTCATCAGAATGAGGATGAATATCTAAATAGGCTTTCTTTCATTAATTTCTTTAATCAAAGCAATACTTCTTCTTGTGTGTATGTCATTGGGGATATGAATGCAGATATCTCAGACAGGAACTCATTATTTGCCAAGCATATGGCTCAGTTCTGTCACGATAACAATTTTATATTGTCAAGCAAGGTGCTTTTGCCTGCAGATAGTTATACCTACATTAGCGAGGCCTGGCATACTACGTCATGGCTTGATCATTGTATTAGTACAGCTGATGCTCATGCTTCACTTGAGTGTATGAGCATTCTGTATGGGACAGCAACGACTGATCATATACCTGTTGCTATGTCAATAAATGTCGAACATCTACCTGGGCTAACCAGAAATGTAAATAGTGCTCAAACAGAAAAACTAGACTGGTCAACCCTTACAAAGGAAGACATTACATCCTATTATGCTCAGGCGGATACATCCTTAACTAATATTCATCTACCTAGAGATGCAATGATGTGTAGTGATGTTAACTGTAAGGATGCAAAGCATAGGAGTGATATCTGCTCCATGTAGTGATATAGTAAGTGCTCTGTATGAAGGCAGTAAGCCTTACTACAAAAGTAACAATAAGACTCCTAACATCAGGCCTGGCTGGAATAGGTATGTAGCTGAGTATCATGCTGAAGCCTGTGAAGCCACCAAATCATGGGCTATGGCAGGCAGACCCAGACAAGGGTCTGTATTTGAGTACAAGAAGCTTACTAATGCAAGATACAAGTATGCTATCCGCTTCATCTGTAAAAATGAGCAAGCCATGAGGGCCGATTCCATGGCTAAGAAGCTGCTCAGTAACAATGTTATGGATTTTTGGAAAGAAGTGAGGGCTATTAATAAATGCAAAATATCTCTACCATGCACTGTTGACGGAAAATCCGGAACAGACAACATTGTGGAGTTATGGCGACAGCATTATAGTACCTTATTCAACTGTGTCCAAAGTGAACTGTAGATGACAGTGATAACAATGAGTCAATGGTGATAACGCCACATGAGGTATGCCAAGCTATAAAAAAGCTGTCAGACAACAAAGCCAGTGGTGTAGATCATATTTCTGCTGAACATCTTAAATATGCCAGTGTAAAGATAGCTCCTCTTCTTTCGATTTGCTTTACTGCCTTTATGAGTCGTGGCTTGTTACCAGACTCAATGTTGTCTGTTCTGTTGGTCCAGTTATTAAGGACAAAGCCGGTAAAGTGGGAAGCCTAGACAACTATAGGCCCATAGCGTGAGCCAGCATACTGTCAAAAGTCCTAGAAAGAATTCTGCTGGACAGATTAGATGACTTTATTAACTCAACAGATAACCAGTTTGGCTTTAAGGCTAAACATGGCACTGACTTGTGTATATACGCCTTGAAGGAAATTGTCAACAAATATAGAGGTAATAACTCCTCAGTTCTTGTGTTTCATTGATGCTTCTAAAGCCTTTGATCGTGTTAATCATAGGAAGTTATGTGTTAAACTGAGTCAAAGCGGGGTGCCCAAATACATTGTGAGAATTCTGGTCTACTGGTATGGCCACCAGACTATGCAAGTCAAATGGGGCAATAGGGTCTCAGCCCCATTTGGGGTTAGCAATGGTGTCAGACAAGGTGGAATGATGTCCCCAGTTCTTTTTAACCTCTATATTGATGATCTGTCCACGAGACTGAAAGCCTGTAATACTGGATGCATGATTGGTAGTACTCTTGTGAACCATATTATGTATGCAGATGATCTTGTTGTGCTGAGTCCATCTAGCGCTGGTCTTCAGCAGCTTCTTGCTGTGTGCTCTGTGTATGGTGTGGAGCATGACATCAAATACAACGCCAGCAAGAGTGCTGTCATGATCTTTAGAACCAAAGAAGATAAATGTCTTAAATTTCCTGATTTTAAATTGTCTGATATTAATCTTAGTGTCTGTAATAAGTTAAAATATCTTGGACACTTTATTACAGAACAAATGACAGATGATGAAGATATTTATAGGCAATGCCGCATGATGTATGCACAAGCAAACATTCTCCTACGTAAGTTTGGTGCGTGTACAGATGGAGTGAAGATGTCTCTGTTCAGAGCATATTGCACACCGCTCTATACGGCACATCTGTGGTCAAACTACAGAAAAGCAAGTTTACGGAAACTTCAAGTAGCTTATAAAGATGCCATGAGAATATTGCTGAAGAGACTTCGATGGTCGAGTGCAAGTGAAATGTGTGTGGCTGCAGGAGTCAATACTCTACAAGCTGTTTTAAGAAATCTTATGTATAAATGTATTTGCCGGCTTAATGACTCTGATAATGAAATCCTCTTGGCCTTATCGAACATAAGGTTTAGTACTACACGCTACCAATCGCAGCTGTGGAGACATTGGTATAGTTGTTTCTTTGTAGGACACTGATTTAAATTATTCTTAAACTATGAATTCTTTTTATGCTATGTATGTAATTTATTATATCTAATGCCTTGTCTTTTATCTGGACCTGAGTCTGTAATAAAGTTTTCATTCATTCATTCATTATTGGTGGTGGTGGGTGGCAGGGTGGCTTGCCGTAGGTCAGGGTCTTGTCTCCAGCTTCCTGGGACAGTGCCATGATCGGGTCCTTCCTGGTCAACAACTCCCGCCATGTATGTGCTACAGTTCTCTGTGCGCAGGAAGTTGTGCAGAGCACAGCAAGCCAAAACAATGGCCTCCACTTTGGCAGTGTCTTGAATGTTTATGGTGGTTAGAAGACCCGAAAACGGTTGGCTATCACCCTCCGAGCCCGTGACAGCCTGTAGTTGAAGATGCGTTGCTCTACAGCTAGCCTGCGGTTCGGATAGGGCTTCATGCGGTACTCTTTCAGGGAAAATGCCTCATCTGTCACAATGTGGTAACAAACCGCCTGGTCAGAAGCAGGAAGTGGTGCAGGTGCAGGGATGTTGAATGTCCTATTCTCCAAGGCATCCTGCAGTGAGCATCCACCAAACACACCACCATCTGAAATCCTCCCATTACAACCTACATCTACATACAAGAACTTGTAGTTGCTGTCGACCAGTGCCATTAGCACTATTGAAAATGTATGTTTGTAGTTGAAGTAGGTTGATCCAGTTCCTGGAGACGGGCGGATGTTGATGTGTTTCCCATCCAGGGCACCTAGGCAGTTTGGGAAGTCCCACTGAGCCTGGAATCCATCAGCTACTTGCTGCCACTCTTCCACTGTGTCTGGGCACTGAAAAACAAAACATATATTTTTTAAGACCCATGCTTCATATGGCAAACCAAACATTTGCTGTTCAAATGCCTACAGACCTCACTGTATTACATAGAGTTTGCACAGTAAAACCAGTAAGTATCCACACATACCTTCAGGTATTTCTCTTTTAAAACCTCGTAAATGGCTGTACAGGTCTCAGGAACTAATTGCCGGATGGTTGACACTCCCACTCGGAACTGGTAGGAAAGGCTCCTGAAGCTTTCCCCTGCAAATATTAACAAACACATAACTGAGTTATCTACACAAGCAGCTGAACAAAACACTCATTAGCTACAAAACAACAGGTTATAGTTTGATTACTTTAGCTACTATGAAGATTCAGACAAATGATACAAAATATAATAATGAAATATTTTAACAAGCATTATTATAGGAAGATGATAACGCTGTATTGATCCCTTGGTAAATTCTCAAGCAACCAAGCAGTACTTTGGTTTTGTACTTACACTAGTACATCTACATTACACTGCGGTATTACTACTTACTAAAGCAAAATATACAATAATATACAAAGTGCTGCAATTTTAAATATAGCAAGATCTTTAGCTTGCATACCTGTTGCCAAAAATCGCAGCGTAACCATCAGACGTGTCCCCACGGAGATGCAATCCCGGTAGTTGGTGTTTTCCATAGACTGTATATATAAATGGACGTAGGGTCCGTGACGTCACCCATAGGATTCTGCAGAGTTGCCGTGAAGCCCTTAGTAGGCGGAGTCGGCCACTAACGGCTCGACAGCGACGTCAGAGTCTAACTCCCGCCTTCTCCCGCCTGCTCCAAATAAGGGCAAAGAGGCGGTGCTGAGGCGGAGCCGAGGTTGGACAGGGCGGGACCTGCTGCCACCGAGCATGACGTTCCAGACCTAGCTCAGGCTAAGAAGCTAAGCTAACATGCTCTATTCAGTATTAAGCTAACAACCTATGCTAACAACCCAGCTTGAGGTCACTGCTCCTCGTTCCCGGCATATTCTGAAGGTAAGATACCCTGTAACTTTACAAAACTTGTTCTTTTGATTTAAATGTTCTTGAACCTACACTATACAATTGTTTTTTAAGTGCTTCACCGTTTTTCAAATATAAATGTCATTTGTAACTAAACTTTGTAAACTAGCAGAGATATGGCCAGTGTTGCGTGAATTAAATGTGATTAATGAAATATGACTGTAGAAAAATAAAGGTGCTTTTATATTGATTAAACCATTTTTATTTATTTCAGCCTTAAGAAAAAAGAAGATGGCAACCTCCTCCACGCCAAACTGCACAACCTGTAAGTTGATGGTCCTGGCTTACTTTACATGACTTCAGATGGTTGACATTACACACAAACATACTATACATATACATGTGTGCACAATTGTAGATAAACAGTATATACATATATATATATAAACTGTGTGCTGTTAATCTGTTTTTTGAGGTTTTGCTCTCTTGTTACTTTTAACCATACAGGTGTGATTTCAGTTATTTTGCATGTTATTGTCAAAGGAACAAAATGAGAAACCCTTTATAATTGATTTGATATTCCTCATGATCTGAAGCATTTGTTGCTCTCATTTATTTTCCTCCCATAGTGACTGTATGGATAATCGGAGACAGCTATGTCCGGCATGGAGCCCAGAGAGCTACAGAGACCATCGGCAGCAACCTTGGCCTCGACCTGAGGGTGTGCTGGTTCGGTTGGGGTGGACTGCGCTGGAGAGGTGTCCTCCCTTTCTTTTCCTACTCCCTGCGAGGAAGAGCAGTCCCGGATGTCCTCCTCATCCACTGTGGCGGCAATGACTTGGGGGATGTGCCCAGTGTTCAGTTGCTGAACCAGATGAAGGAGGACCTGCACCAGCTTCACCATCGGCACCCTGGCATGAAGATCATGCTCTCCCAGATGAACCAGAGGCGCCGGTGGAGGGCTGGTGCAAATCCTGTCAAAATGGACAAGGCCCGGAAGTTTGTTAACAGTGTTATGGCTACTTTTGTTCATAGCCTAAATGGTGCCATTGTTGACCACTCCAACATTAGACATGACAGTCCTGGGCTGTTTTTGCGAGATGGAGTTAATTTCACCCCTTGGGGAAATGATATTTTTTGTAAAGTCACTAGCCAATTGCCTGAAAGACCACCTCCAAAGACTGTGAACTGCTAAAATGTCAGTATCACTGTTTTTGGATTTGGCCTTTAGAGTATGTATTCTAAGGCCCTTGCTAAGCCCAGACTGTCATGGCTAATGTTGAGTTAGATATTACATCTGTAGCCATAACACTGTTAACATGGCTGCTCTTCCTCTTCCCCACATCCCACCCCCCCCTCTTCCCCCAATGGACTCTGCAGCTCTCCAGGCCCATGCTGGGCATGGCTGTCTGTCAAACCTTTTATTTTGTATTTGTTATGATGTTTTTTGTTATTTTATTTGTTAAAATAATTATGTATTTATGTAAATATTGAAAATAAATTACATTCATATTTTCACTTCTTTTGTCTACTGCTTACTGAAAATGTTAGCTATCACATCCAAATGGGACTATCAAATGAAAGGATAAGCTTACCATACAATACAGAAAACATTACACATTAAGGCTCAAATCTTTTCCCAAGCCGGAGCAGTCTGAAAAGAGTCCCAAATTTAAAAACACAATCTTGACAATGAATACTACACTGTCATTTGTCAGTGACAATGCAAACAACAGGAAGGTCTCCCCTAGTCCCATGTATGTTGGCATCAATGTCATAAGCATACCATAGAATGTAATTATGAAGTGCAATACCCACAATCCCTACAGGGTCGTACCGTCACAGAAGATAATACCTTTTAGAGAGTTTCTAAATTGTTCAGTATGCAGATAAATATTTGTTTTACAATAGAAAATTTTTTCTCTATAAATGTTCCCACATGTCGTGAGCATCTACTTTAAATCTTTTGTCAACAAATAAAAAAACATCTTAATTTCCTTTAGGACAACATTTTGTTCATAACACCACTACATTAACAATAAGCATAGGAAAATGATAACTGTCAACATTTAAGATTGTGCTTTTACTCTTTATTTAATCAGATCTATTTACATTGAAAATGTGATAAACACACAAGCCACATTGAAAGTTACATCTTGCATTTTATGAAAAGTAAAGGTTTCGAATCATTGTATGACTTAAAGGGATAGTGGAAATCCGCGGATTTTGGGTTTAACTTATGTATTTTTATTAAAAATAAGCATAATAAACCATTTTTTTTAATTTCATGCGCCTAGTTTCATTTTATTTTCAATTGTACTGCTCCCGACCACGCCCTCTCAATGAAACGAAATACTTCGGGAATCTTCGGGTGATGACGAAAACAAAGGAAGACGGGCACAAACATTGGACGAGGCACGAGTATTTTATTATGTTTTCTGGCTGATTTAATGCATCATTAGCCTGTACCATTGTGTACAACGCCATTTATTGCCTGTCGATTAGGCGACCGGAGGCCTCGTCATCCGATAATCCGGTACACAGTGTCGAATGTGTACACTACAGTCATCATATAGACATGATAGACTAACAGTACTGTGAGTACAGCCTACACTTGACAGGCAGCCTGGCTAGCCTAGGATTAGGACCATACTACGTCAAAAGACCGATTGGCTCTAGCTGTATATCATGCTAGTATACAATTCATTTAAATGTATTCATGTAATTAATGCCCATAAGGCTGTTACATATACAATAATAAATGTGACAAGATAATTTATGTGAACCTGACCCTGGTATGTTATGAAATGTACCCTACATGCCTCGGGCATAGCCATAGGCCTACAGTGCATGCATGCCAACTTTTGCAATATATAATATAGCGCCTAGC
This sequence comes from Pseudochaenichthys georgianus, assembly GCF_902827115.2. Classification (NCBI taxonomy): domain Eukaryota; kingdom Metazoa; phylum Chordata; class Actinopteri; order Perciformes; family Channichthyidae; genus Pseudochaenichthys; species Pseudochaenichthys georgianus. Next base: position 15,689,349 of record NC_047505.1, read on the forward strand.
GTGAGCTATGCTTAGGGACCTACCAGTCAAGATTATTTGTGCGTAGGGGTGCATCATCTGGCGCCTGGTCCTGGTCATCCTCGCCATTGCCCATGCCGTGAACTAACTCCATCACCTCGGGCTCGAACAAATAAGGACGTAATGGTCCATCGTCTGGCTCAATATTCTCACCATCGTCGCTTACTGAACCGGATTCAGATTCAGTTCCTAAAACTACATTTTCGCAGGAAAGCCGAGAGGATGTTTCTGACTCGCCATCATCACTGGATACCTCGTACAATCCTTCTTCTTTGTCTGTTATATTTGCCCTTCCACGTTCATTCTGCATAGACGCCATGGTTTGTTATTGTTTCGTCTTCCTGAGTTTTCCTCACTTCCGGTTTGGCTGACTCGATCATTTCGTTTCTAAAAAAGTTCGGGGAAGCTGCAATAAAGTGCTTCTAACATGCGTAAGGCAATTATTATATTTTTTTAATCAGGTGTGATTGTTTTGGTACGTAATTATGCTTGTATATAAGTTAAAACGAAACTATTTGGGGTTCAATTTCCACTATCCCTTTAAGTACACTACAAAATAAATTAAAGATGTGCAACAACTGTATCAGTAATTAAAATGATATAACTTATGCACAGGCTTGGGAGGGCTACTTGCCAAAAACACAACCAGTAACTTCATGTGAGTATCAAGATATAAAAGTAATGTAACCTGATAACTTTCTTTTTGTTTTGGATTACTTCAATATCAAATGTAATGCAAATAAACACAAGAGAGAAGAAATATTAATATGATTTTTTTACTTAAAATGTATAATATAATACCATAAAGCAGATTCAGGCAGTAGGTGTAGAGATTCAGAACAGTACGGCTTCCAGAGAAGAGATACCATTTGATCATTTTACAACAACCACTATCTGCTCTTTTTAGGTTTTGAATAAGATTGTAATCCTGAGTTTCCCTATTATTAAAAAAAGTAAAACTAATCCGATTACATCTCTTCCCATGTAACTAAGGATTACACTTTCATTTTTTTCTATACGATCTTGATTCGTGTTCGATGTAATCCATTACTATCTAAGCCAATACAAGTCATAACTTTTGGAAAATTGTCTCAAGTTATAAATTATGCCTTCAATCTCTTTCACGTGGAGAAGACATCCCATTGGCCGAGGCGTTGCAACTTCCCTCAAGCGTCCTACATGAAAGAAAGATCACATGTTAGAAATGTGTGCACAAACTATTCAGTATGACCCATCTTGGTTTAAAGCCCAAGTGTAAGAGTGAACAGAGGCGGAGTCTGCCTGTTTTCCAATTTGTTTTGTTTGTTGGCTGCTGCTGCCCAAACCAACACCCTCCTCACAAGCATTGACTGTTGGAATGTCATTATGCTCCACATGTGGAACAACAAAGGCTTCTTCAGGCATGCCTTGTATCATAATGATATTGCTCTGATCAGCAGCAAGACTGTTTTCACCACTACCATGGTCTACATCTGCAACCTCCTCATTGCTATTAACAGTCGAACTAGGAGTGTCACTTACCTCGTCATTGCTACTCACCTGCTTCTCCTTCCAGGCTGTTGTTCTTTGCCATTGGTGAAATAGAAAATGGTGGGCACTGCAGTGTTTTTCAGGCATCTCCTTCCCTAATAAAAATAATAAACAAAAACACATAAAATAACTTTTTGAGGTCTGTAGATATTCAACTTTCTTTTGAATAATGTTGTTTTAAATGTAAGAGTGCATTATAAAAGACAATAGAGGGCCAACATGTTAACTATGCAGTTAATCCATTCAACAATTACGTGTTTCCAAGATTCAGATTCAAAGGATTTATGTCATAGCACATAGCTACAGTGTGGGAATGGCAATGAAAATCATCTGTCCCGAGCTCCTCCAACAATGCAACAGTTATATAAGACATAAAACAATAAAAGAAATTAAAAATTAAATTAAGAATAATAAATTAGTGCAGGCAGAAATCTATATACACGTAAATATAATAAGACATATGCAAGAACAGAATGTAAAGATAAATATTGTATAGTAAAATTAAATTAAATCATTTTTTTTTTACAGTGATAGCTGTTAAGATAAATAAGTTATAAGATGACAACAGATGAATGAATGTTGCTATTAAAATAATGTAAAAAAAAGGTAATATAATTCATCTGTTTTTAACATAGAGTATGTGGGGGAAATGGCAATTCTCTATCTATGATAAAGAGTCTTTGCATAAATTGAAGAGAAATGTCATGGTTTGCAAACAAATCGATTTCTATGTTTCTTTACTTAACTGGCAAAATCTTAATTTGGCCTTTAATCAAAAGAACATTACTCATCACTGATGTGCAAGCTGTGCCATAACAATTATTTAGCATTGTATAATGTATAACATGTATTTAATTAGTAACAACAATTTACACTCACAAATGGAACCAAGTTATTTTTAAAAAAGGATCTGTACCCATGAGTCCGTGCTGAAGGGATGACTCTCAAAGTGTGCACTACACAGGCGAGAAGAAACGTTGGGGGTCCATGTATTCCTCCGGATGTTCAGCACCCACTGGTCCAGCCTGTCTGGATCACCGAAAGGAAACCTTTATTCAAAAATACATGAAAACCGACCCAAAGACAACAGGAGGGTTAATGCCATATTCACTTAGTAACGCATGAACAACTTTTACAAATATTTCTATATAGTCTGTGTTGGTAAATGTAATCTAGGTTGCACATTTCCTGCTGAAATACATGCATGGGCCTACCAAGTTACTGCGTGGCACTTTGGTTTTGATAAAACAGTGTAGTTCCACTATATAAACGTTACATTCATAATCAAATGAGATAATATGCAAGATAAATAGCTATTTGTTGTTATTCTTAATGCTTGTCATTCACACGTTAATAAAATAAAATAAGTACCGATACATAGCAGAACAATTGTGGCGATGTTCAGCTTAATAAGCCTTGTTCAACATCATTTCTTTAGCTAATACTATAGCGGGCTGCAGGCGAACCAAGTCCGCGTTTCGCTGCATTCCTTGATCTCCAGTTATAACGCCGGGCTCCGCCGCTGGCCGAAGCTAACGGAGCCGCAAAGGGCTAGCTACGGCTCCGGTTAGCTTCGGCGGCGGACACCACTGGGATAATTGGGTCTCCTTTTAACATTTGCTCCCATTTAGCATTATGGGCGTCATAGCCATAGACTATAAAAGTCTTACCCAAGGCTGAATCATAAACTAAACTGTATATATATATACACATGCATAAAGGGTTACGTCCTTAGCTAGCTACATAACAAGCTAAGCTAACAAGCACACAAACACCTGCTAACGGGGTTAACATGTATAATATTATCATTTTACTCACCGAAAAAAGCTGTGAGTAGACTTCTTGGAAGTTCTGTTAGTACATTCAAGCGCACAGCACGACATCTTAATTGTCTGGTATATCACCACGAACACGGCTAAAGCTAAAGGGTCAAGTACAGTACTATGACTAACTAACGTTGTAGCCTCTATGGTTGTAGCCTAGCAGAGTGGACAAGTTGCTGTTAGCTGACAGTGAGGCACGTATCTGTCAATCAAAGTGACCACGCCCTAATGTATGCACAAACTTTAAGACCTAATATAAATAAAAGGGTCGCGTTAGAAAACAATTCACTCACAGATCCATAATCATGAAGGTGGAATCTAACTATATCGATAATAAAATGTATGGAGCCAGGGAGAGAAACATGTTTTTTTCCGCTGTAAAGTTGGGCATTTTAACATGGGGGTCTATGGAAATTGCTCCTTTCTGCAGCCATCGCCTATCGGCCAATATATGAACTGCAGTGTGTGGCACTTCCGTATTGGCTTCCCGGCTCTTCCCCAGAGTTTGCCGCTTGGTCAAAACTCAAGGCTTTAAAGTGGTAATCCACAAGCCAATGGGTGATGTTAAAATTACTACGTTTACTTGTAAACATTCTGTGCCTTTAGAAAACTCAGGTTGGCACAGATGATCAGAGGAATGTACTACAAAGCTGGTTCAACCTAACCTGGATATGTTTGAGTTAGCCGGTTGGCCTAATCCAAAACATACACGCTCTCGCTAAACTGTACTCGACGCGGGTTATCAAGTGGATCGCTCAAGCCAGCCGTGTCCTATCTAGTGAGGTGCGCGTTCACATGAAAGGGGTGGTATTTGGAGCATTCGAATGATAGGTTTCAGGATAAGAGATTAACTGTGCGGAGTTCTTCTTCTTCTTCTTCTTCTTCTTCTTCTTCTTCTTCTTCTTCTTCTTCTTCTTCTCCTCCTCTCGGTTTTTTGGCGGATTGCAAACAATTTGAGTCATGGATGTTTAAAGTTTAATTTCTTCATATGTCTAATATTATAGTTGATTTTTCTTTCAGGAAGTATGACGCTGCGCTGTCAGTATGCTTGTCCATGTTTGTGATGTGTTTTGGATTAGGCCAACCGGCTAACTCAAACATATCCAGATTAGATTGAACCAGCTTCGTAGTAGAGGCCTCTGGAGGAGAGGGATTGTTTGAAGTTATGTAAAGGTCTGACCTTTTCTCCCTTATCAATAGTCAAAACCCCTCTATAACTTCAACCTATAGTTCTTAATTAAATAATAATTTCCAATTGCTTCAAATGTATGCCATGAAGAATTGAAGTGTGTACAGGTTAAATAAGTGGTCAAATCTTCACTTTGAGGAGTGTTTTTTAACACACAGTTGTTTTCTATGGTGTCAATCTAAAATATATACTTCACATCTTGCAGCAGGGCGCCCTCTAGGGTTTTAAACTGCTTCACTGATCAGATCCTACAGCAATACTGCCTCATTTAAAACTGCACAGCTTGTCCACTTTGAATTCTGATGTACTGCACATATTTTGTTTCATTATTGTTGCAATTCAATGTTTCATATATTTGTATTTCTTAAAATATTAAATTTAACCTATATTAAATATCTTTGGGATTTCTTTTTTGTACACGTTCTAACAGCTTTTAAATGAGTTTCAACTGAATTAATCTCATTGTGTTGTTACATCATGCACCATTATACACCAAACAAATTATTTTAATTTGATTCGGATTGTAATGTTGATTGTGCAATCAAGAGTAAACATAGGATCTCGGCTACTTAAGTACACTTATTAGACAAACCAGAGAAAAAATGCTACAAAGTCCCTCAATTTACGTTACGTTTTTAAAATACAAACACGTACACATTCATTCTAAATATTTAGGCAGACAGATTTTAAGACATGTTTTACACAGTCTATACACAGTCTCACAGTTAATATTATAGTGACCCTTAATCGTTTTTATTATAATTGTGTTGCTACAACAGTGCATTTTAAGCCAAAGCATGAAGTTTTGACAAATCTAATAAAGTATTTCTGTTGCATTAACATAACCTAGTAATATTGTTGCTCTTTTGTTGTTTCAATTTAAATTGCAGGAAAAAAACTATCCTGTTGTATAATGATATTCTCACGTAATACCACCAGTGTGCAGCAGGTGTCAGAAATGTACAAATCTTGCAAGGTTATGCCCATATTGAGTGAAACATAATCTATATATATCTATTGTTGCAGATTATTGTCAGAAGAACAAATGACATATTGCCCATAACGTTTTTAACAAAGTTGTCTTAACAAGCAAACTGGTTGTTCTGCATAATGGGTTTGGCAATTTGGTTTCAACTGTTGGCAAAATAATACCCCTCAATTATTTCTTATATTGAGATTTCTTGCACTGTCATCTAAACTGACTGAAATTAAATTCCAGGTTACATTCATCCCAGAAGGATATGATTTGTCAGACTACTGTTAGTAAGCAAATTTAACAAAACATAAATTACAGGGCAAGAGTCAAGACTAAGTAACTTTTTAAGAACAAGTGACGATTAAAACATGAATACTAAATACAAACTACTAATTAAAAATATACTACAAAAAGGTTACTGGTGCAGCAATTTTCATCTCTTTAGTCCATCCTTTTTTGTGGAACAGAACAGATACAACGAATCATACACCTCCAAATTCAACTCTGTCTCTGTAAGCATCTGTTTTTGTTTTGTTTTTAATTACAATTTTGTTTTCAACAAACTGGCCATACAGACCATTACAAAATCCACACCAGCCTCTTTTACAGACATTTCTTGAGTCAATGGCCACAGCACACAGCAAATCAAAAATGACAAAAATCCTTTGTTTCGCTAAAGGAAGTGACTCTACTTCCGGTAGGGTTTTCTTTTCAAAATAATAGCTGATTCTAGTCGGTCATGAAAAATTAATACGAAATTAAGTATCTTTCGACTGTTGCTCACTTCAACCAATGTTACAATGTTATATGACTAAATGGCAGATTTATTTGTATTGTTTGTTGTAGAATATGTATATAATGGCAACATGCATGTATTAAAATCTAATTGCTTTAAATGGTTGCAATTGTGTGTTAGTAATGTTTAACTGATTTTTTTATTTTGGGGTAGATTCTGTAATACCGGCACATTTTATTGTCACAAATAAGTTTCATATATTATCATATAAAGATTTGGATTTAAAGGGGACCTATCATGCAAAATGCACTTTTTGATGTCTTTTATACATAAATATGTGTCCCCAGTATGTCAAGGAACTCACGCAGCGTGAGAAAATAAAACCCTCTCTCTTTTCCTCCGTACCCAAATCTCTAAAAACGGGGGTTCAACGGAGCTGATCCAGATTTGCGGCCGATATGACATCAAATCGGCGGCGGACCCACAGCACTATCAGAAAGTTACTATCAGAAACAATGCCCGACTGTTTTGGACGTAATGTGGTCGGTGTTTACATTAGCATTGCTAACACTCAGAGCTAACCTGTACTGGAGAGCATGTGTGTGAAGAAGCAGGAAATAAAAAGGAACTCGCCTTGTGGTATAACCGGCAAGAGATAAAGCCTTTGAGCTCCAGACTGTTTCAGAAATAATCCTTGATCTAATAATCCTTGTGTTTCATCACCACAACATTTTAGACTATAGGGTGTTTCTCAATGTCGAGGAAGGCTCCTCCAGAGCCACTATTTCAAGGATGCTACGTCATCGAGTCCCGCCGAAGGACTGTTCCAATGTCCAGACCAGGATCCTTGGAATTCAACAGAGGCCGGCGTCCTTCGTTGCGGGAGATTTCGAGGCTGCACATGTCTATCCTCCGTGGTCTTAAAATCCCCACAATGCTTTGCACAAGGACCAATTTCCCAAATCTTTGGCGGAAATCGGGCTCCATTTAAGGCGGGGCCACGGCGGGGCCACGGCGGGGCCTTACATATGACGCACACCTGTCAGCCTGTTCCACCATTCTTCTTTTTCCGAGGCGAATTCTTGTCAGCTTCTGAAGGACCTGACTCGGAAGACATGTCCTACCAAGGAAGCGTCCTCGACATTGAGAAACACCCAGTATCTGCCAGGTCCCGCATGAGCCGGCATAAGCTCCGCCCCCTCTTATAGTTTGAAACAAAAAAAGTCTTATTTTTTTATTTAGGCTTTAAAGTTTATTTATACAGCTGAAAATCTCATTGAGACACAGGATCTCATTCTCAAGAGAGACCTGTTTATACCCAGAATCAGCACTTTTGTAACAGGAAGTGAAATAGAGGGATATGAGGCATGATAGAATGGGTGATCTGTTTGGTTTTTTGACCAAAACACTTCATAGACATGTTTTTTATATTTTTTTTATATATCTGAGACCTATGCTATTGCCTAAAAATAGCATGATAGTTGACCTTTAATGTGTTTTGGCTGTGCACTAGTGTGAGGTGTAATGCAATTCAATTAAACATGACTGACTAAATGCCACTGAATTGAACTGCAATGTGACCTTTCAAAAATTAATTATCAGGTTTTATTTTGAAAACTAAAGTGGGAAGTTGACGTTGGACAGCGGAAGTGTCGCGTGACTGTACTGACTGGGGTCTTCAACACATCTGGTAACAAAGCACATTTTACAAATATCTTCTAAAAAAACAAGTGTTACGTTAGTTTTTTATGTCGCCAGTTTCTCCTGCATGATGTGTACAATTGTCAGTGGACTTAATAACCGAGGTGGACCGGCACTTTTAGTTTTTTGCTAACTTGACGTTAACGGTCCCCGGCTGGGCATGTCCTGCTGTGTTAACGGTCTGCAGCAGGAATAACGTCTCAACTATTAACACAACAATAGAGTGATGGAAATATGTCGACTGCTCATTTTGACGACATTATTTGAAGAAGTCAATGTAAACGGAGGGTGTAGTTTAGTTGATATTTGGTCAAAATACCTTCATGTGGTGGAAGAGGTTAGGCGAGGCGTTGTGCGGTGCTAAGGACTTTAGCTAACTAACACCAATATTTGCTTTTAAATCCGACTTGAGCCTTTCAGACCTTAACAACACGCCCAGTTTATGGTCGTTTTATAAAAAAAATGTATTGTGTGAAGGTGTGTGACCAGAAGAAGCGGACGTATGATTCGCCGGTGTTTGACAGCGGTCCCTGGCATCTTTGCTGGTTTGTTTACCTAAGCGTATAGTTGTGGAACAATACGTATGCCTTTCATTAAGAAGTCAAGTTAAATGCTATCCTAAAAGCTACCCCTTATATTAGGAAATAACTGTCACGTGTACCCTACGTGGATTTCTGAGTTTGACAGGAGTTTACATTTGCGCTTTTAATTTGAAGAATTGTGGCGGAAGGGCGGATGCTGCTGTCTGCGTTTAGCTCGACAGAGGGAGGACATAGTGGATTCCGTTGGGAAGAAGTAGATCATCGCCAGGCAGGTCTCCGGGGGCTCTCTCTCGGTTTTACGTGCAGTATAACGGTGTCACCTCCGGGATGAGTCCACCAAGGTATGTAAATCGAAGGTCGTGTTGTTTCTGGTGATGTTATGATGTCAAACGAAAAGAAATAGCTACAACGTTAACTCCTTTCCTGCCGCTGCTGCCCTTCAATTTGCCTGGCAAATTAGCTGGCTAGCCCGTTTTTTGACTTGCAGATAGCTTATGTGTGCTCAGTCACATTCACCAGCTGCTTTAATCTTACTCAATTTACATTTCTCCTTTCCCTTTCAGCCTCCACGCCTCTGTGGATTTAAATTAGCCTGGAATATGAGCAGAAGATAAGCAGCAGCAGCGGCGGCGGCGGCTGGCTTCCTGCAGGATTTCTCCCAGGCTTTTTGTTTTTTCCGTGGACATGCCTGGTCTATGGAGCGAAACTGAGCGGAGCTAGCTGGCCGACAGTCCGACTAGCGCAGCATTTCCAGGCTTTTGGATGATTGTTTAACTGAGGAGCTGATTTATTTCTGGATCAGCCCTACCTCCCCTGTAAGGATTCAGCATGGGGGAGTCCAGCCTGGACGATGCCAATGTCAAGGTGGCTGTTCGTGTACGGCCCATGAACAGGAGAGGTGAGTGGTCTTCAGTATCCTGTGATTTGGATTGTTATTGGTGCTTTTACCCTCAAAGTGATGCCATGGAGAGACCGCATCTGTCTTCATTATCTGGGATCAGGTTTACATGATATATACCTTGAGGCGATGCATATACTTGATGTCAACATAGTATTATGAATATACCAAAATTAGATGAACATTATTGGTTATAGATTATCTTAGGTTTATCTAATGCATAGCTGTACACACACTGCATTTCACAACAACATTAGGACACTGGATTCACTTAAATACCCACTGTTTAATTTCCCTGAGAAAGTAATGCCAGTCAGATATCACCACCCATTAGATAAATGAGCTTCTGTAGATTAAAAAAAGATGTGGTCTGGGTGGCACATGTTTGTACAGTGCTGCCATAGGGCCTTCCTTATGGCTGCCTGCCATCCAGCAAGATTTAAGGCTGAGCTACTGTGTGAGATCATCTGTTACAGAGTGTACACACTTTGGCTTCTTCTCCGCTGGCTGATACAGATGCCAATAGCTTCTTGACTTCATCTGTCACTTGCTGCAACAATGCAGTGTTAATTTTGGCAGCTATTTTTGAGTTAGTCTTAGTCTTTAGACGAAAATGGTTATTAGTTTTAGTCACATTTTAGTCATTTCTATCCTTTATAGTTTTAGTCTAGTTTTAGTCGACGAAAACTCAAAACGTTTTAGTCTAGTTTTAGTCGACGAAAACTCAAAACGTTTTAGTCTAGTTTTAGTCCAGTTTTAGTCGATGAAAAATTACATTTTAGTTAACTTCAAGTCAAAATGTTTTCTCTCTTTAAACAAATTCAGTTAGGCAAATACAGGTATCTGAAATTGGAATCAAGGTGACCGTATCAAGTGTTGAAATTTGTAAAGCAACATTTCACTCTCTTAACCCTTTACTTAGTTAGTTTGATATCTCTAGCCTCTCACATTGGTGCAATACTGTTGTGTTGTCCTTGCTGATCCTCTAAGGTAAGGATAGTGCATACACATAGATACAAGTGGTACTGGTAACATAGTGGAATGTTCTTTACTCCAAGTCAAGAACCAAAACATTATTTTCTTTAGCCTTATATTTATTCTCCGAAACCTCCAATAAAAGTGAAGACACGTATGCCCAAAACAGAGCAATAAATGATGAACAATGACATGACACCTGAAGTTTTGGATCACGAAAATTACAGACTTGAGTTAGCTCAGTGACTCAAACTGTAGTCCATTGTAGACCCTCTACATTTATCAATGGTGTGTCAGTAACTTGTCAGAACAGAGGGTCATCCCTCACAAGATGCAGTGCAAAGCAGTAACTTGTATAAATTATAAAGTATAAATTGTTGTATAAAACTATCCCTCACCTTAACATTATACGTTTCTGTACCTACAAATAAAATAAAATAAAAATGTTGAAAGTGCATACAGTACATACCTATAGAATAAGATAAACCTTGAATAAACTTGGCCTTATAAACAATCAGAGGGAACCACCTCTGTAGTGCACTCTCATATAAAGTAACAGACAAAGTACAGACATCCGTAGTAGCATTAACAACTTTTTAGCCTACTGATCTCTATTCAGTTTGAGGAAAGCACTTCTCCTCTTATCGAAGGTCTCTATCATAAGGATGAAATCCTCATCCTCAACTGTACGGGCAGGTAGACCGGTGCGTCCAATCCACTGGGCAATGACCTTTTCTTTGGTGCCTTGTTCCAGCGAGTCTGCTTTATATTTTGGTCCTGAGGAAGAGAACGCTGCTGGGATAGTTGACTGTTTATTCTTTGCACCAGGTTGCTGTTTTGGAGTACTCGTCTCTGGGATCTAGGTGAGGAAAAATAAGATTGCATAATTACTCCCTATACAGAACTACAACGCCTACAGATGAATTCCAATTAATTAAATGTAGGCTAATCCCTTTAAAATATGCCTTTGGTAATAGTATTATCATTAAAATATAGTATATCAATAATATCAAGTTTAGATTTTGAAGATTCTAATTATGTGATAATACAATACAACTAGCCTATTATATATGCCTACCTGGCCTTAGAGATAAGAAAGTATTTTCCAAATAAATTGCCGTGTACTCTTAAAAAACACACAATAATTGCAGTGACTAGATAGTTATTGCAATGCAAGCCCAGCCAACATTGGCCTGGAACTTGCCAGAATCATTCATTTGCTACCGGAAACTGAAAACGTGTTTGCAAGAAAGGCTAAGCTAACATAGATAGTTAGTACATTTGCCTCTAGTAACTAGTGACTAGCTAGCAGTCTGCATTGGCAATGGCAACTTGCAAATGCAGACTGCCCAGTAACATAGACTTAACGTTAGCAAATGTATATGCTTAGTTAGCGTTACCACATACGAGTTAGTTACGACTTATCATGTAACGTTACAGTTAGCTAACTTACCGTGGCATAAATAGCAGGATGGTGCGCCTTCAAGTGCCTCTTCAGGTTAGTCGTATTCTTCCCAACTAATTTGAAGCCACATGGCGTCTCTCCTTCTCCCGCAGTTGCAGTGCAGTGTGTTTTATTTTCTACCGAGTTATAAAGAAAGTTGGTCCATATATCTATTCTTTTTTTGCGACCAAAAACTAAAAGCGCTTTCGCTGAATCCGTCATCTTCACTGTTTGGATATCATCACCACCTGTGCTGCTGCAGTGAAGCTGGGGTGAGTGAGGTGTGCAAATTCCCAGAATCCCAAATAATTCAACCAATGACAGGGATGCATTTTGAAAGAGAAGACGGACAATTGGAGGAAAATAATATCCTGCATTTTTAATGTCCGATAGTCCACCCTTAACACCTTCGTCTCGTCTCGTCTCGTCAACGAAAACTACATTTACATTTCGTCATAGTTTTCGTTATCAAGAATCTATTTTTAGCTCGTCATCGTCTCGTTTTAGTCATGTAAAAAAGGTCGTTGACGAACATTTTTCGTCATAGTTTTCGTTAACGAAATTAACACTGCAACAATGGGACAAGTCAGATGTTTTTACAGAAGAGCTGTGGATTGGTACTCAATGAGGGCAACAGAAGTATGTCAGAAAAACATCAGTGCAAAGTAGTGTTGTCATACCAACATTTTGGTTTCGATACCGATACCAAGTCAAGAATTGCGATTCCGATTCTTTTTCGATACTTTTCTTAAAAAAAAGGGAAACACGGAATATCGGCTTTAAAATTAGGAATAAGAGATGATTTTAGCAGTCAGAACAACTAAAGCAGCAGTGTTACTAAGAACAGAAACACCAAAGAGTCACATCTAATATAAATATATATAAAAGCATTTATTTTAATTGTGTAGCAGTGAGTTTAACATTTTGGCAGCACTGTTGAGCATTTTGAAAATGTATTTTCATGCCTCTGTGCAAGGCACATAGCCACTGGTGTAAAGTAACTAAGTTCATAAACTCAAGTACTACTTGGGTACAATTTTGAGATACTTGTACTTTATTTAAGTATTTCAATGTTTCTTTTGCTACTTTGTTCTTCTAATCCACTACAGTTCAGAGGTACATGGTGTACTTTTACTCCACTACATGTATTAATCCCTTTAGTTACTTCACAGATGTGGATGAATGATGTGAAATATAATCAAGTGTTAAATAAGACTTTAGTTCCACCTGGAGTAAATCCACAAGATTCAAACTAGCTGCACCTTCACCAGCTTTGAGAACACTTTCATGATCAATCATTATAAAACACATCATATATATTATTCTGAAATGGACCAATCTGCACAATGACTACTTTTACTGTCGCTACTTTAATACTTTTACTTGAGGAACATTTTGAATGCAGTACTTTTACTGTAACAGAGTATTCTACACTCTGGTGCTTCTAGTACAAGACCTGAGTACTTCTACTTTTACTGTCGCTACTTTAACTATATTTTGATGATAATACTTTTGTACTTTTATTTGAGGAACATTTTGATTGCAGGATTGTTCCTACATTCTGGTACTTCTACTTTAACTCAAGTACAAGACCCGGGTACTTCTACTTTTACTCAAGTACAAGATATATACTTATACCACCTCCGTTTATAGCCTATGAAAAAAACGAATAGAAAACGAAGGCTAAAGCTAACGTTAGCAGATAGTGATGCTAGTTTGCTAGTTAAGTTTGCTCAACGATAATATTGCGACAGAAACACTTTTCAGTGCACATCACGCTCTGCCGCTCCGACAGGGAGCTCTGCTCTGAACACCTGAACGGCCCGTTCACAGACTTCTGGCGTCTTTTTTGTCAACAAGCCGAGGCGCAGCGGCAGTTGCACTCCCTCTTTCAGCCATGCTTCTCGTTTTCTCACATCATGCTCTGGCAGCTAGCGCGTGGCCGCGTGCACGAGCGAGGGGAGGGACTTAGAACGTGCTGGGGAGGAGCGGGACTGCAGGCACGGCTACAGGGAATGGAAGCAGAGCGCTGAATACACACGGCTCTTATTAAAACGGCGCTTTTTCACGGGAGTACTTTTCCCCGTCATTCTTAAAGTACCGATACTAATGAAACGGAGGAATCGTACCGTTTTTAACGGCAGGGTATCGCGGTACCTTTCAAGTATCGGTACACCGTGCAACACTAGTGCAAAGTACCATTTACTAGAAATGAGGTTACTGTGATGTTTTATCTGAGTGGCCCCTATCCTCACTGTTTCACCTACATTATAGCAACACGCATGCATCTTCATTCGAATAATCTTCCCTGGGCGGCTATATGTCCACACATTGTTACATCCTGAGAGAAACCTGGTTAACAAAGGCACAGTGTTCCACAAATCTGCCTGCAAATGCTCCCGTCCATTATATTGCAAATATCCAGTGCAGCATGCATTAAAGGGCGGATGGCCTTTCCTGGTTGATTGCCAAGCTGTGTTTTTGCCTTGGGAGACCATGTGTCCCATGAAAGAAGGAGGAGGAGGAGAGCTGCTAAGACAGAGTAGTTGAGTGACAACTGGTAGAACATATCACGTGTATCTCTCTCTTTCTTTTTCTCTTTCTCTCTCTGTCCTCCCTATGAGCTGGAGAAGTCGGTCACAAGACCAAGGCAGTGGATCACCGCACACTTCACACAGGCAGGGATTTACTATGAACTGTAAGGAAAACTCCGAGATTAGGATGTTCATTCTTAGTAATGTCATACTGCTGGGCTGAACCTTTATTTTGGACACAGAAATTCCTTGTATTTCTGCTTTTGAAAAACCAAACATTGGGTAATTTACCCATCAAGGTTGTGGTTATTTAGATGGTGACATGGAGAGGCTACACGTTGGCTCTTGTGGAATTCAGCCTCAGATCAGTTACATTTAATCCTCTTTCTCACACAGTTCCTGGTCAATTACTGGGATAACCATTCAGGCATCTCATTTTCACCTTTTAAACATAAACTACATTCAGGGCAGTTTCTGCCTTTCGCTAGAAGACAGACATTTTTCTTTGTGTCGATTTAAGAATAAGATGCGGCAAGGCAGGCCAGATATATGTGTACGAGGTGGAAGACATCTTATTAGGGATGCACGATAATTATCGGTCCGATATTAGGAATTATGACGTCATCCCGATAAACCCGATACCAGTATTAAAGGTGGGGTAGGTAAGTTTGAGAAACCAGCTCGAGATCGCTAGAATTTGAAAATACACAACCGGAGCAAATCTGCCACTTCCTTATAGAGCCCCTCCTCCAACACACACAAACGCGCACATGACCAATGAGGGCACGAGATAAGTTTGTGCTCCGATGGAAGGCTGACAGGCAGGTAGGCCATCCAATCCGTTAAACGGATTGGTTGTACTTTTTACAGTATTACGGCTTCTACAGATGACATTTTTTTATGGATTTTTTGTCAAAGCACTTCAGATATTCATTGCTATCGGGATGTTCAGAGCATTCCACGGAATATAACAAAAAGTGTATCTCGAGCCGGTTTCTGAAACTTACCTACCCCACCTTTAATAGCCCCGATAATATACAATATATTTTTTGGGTAAAAAAAAAGAAAAAAATACTGCTGTGTGCCCGTTTTGCCAGTACTGTGGTATTAGTGGTTTAAAGGAAGAGGGGAGTTCTTCATAAATCCAGCGCTCCCTAATACTTCGAACCTGATCAGTCACCTGAAACATCGCCATCGCTACGATGGTGTGTTAAAAGCGTACGAAGACAATAATACAAAGTGTGTGTGTGTGTGTGTGTGTGTACGCGTACGCGCGTGTGTACGCGCGTTGGAGCTATGTGCAACTCAAGGCATATGCTCGAACCGGAGCTGCCTGGACGCTGCAATCATGTTCATGTATCCGAGCTGAGTGTGCTGACTTTTCGTACAATGTCCCACTGTCTGGCTTCCTGCATCAAGTCAAGTGCTCGGCGTAGTTGTGGCGAAATGTCGCTCCTCTGTTTTCATTTAAACAGCTCCTTATATCTGTTAGCGCAGCTAGCTAGCACCAGATGCTAACAACAACAATGCACGTAAGGTCTCTCTCTCGCTCGCTCGGGCCACACACACACACCCCCTCCCGGTCCTCCCGATGGCCAGTCGGTGCCTGCCGGTGAGCGTGGAAGTGTGGTCTGCCACAAGCGGGCAGCAGGAGCGGGGCTGTCAGCATCAGCTTGTAGATGGTATTTTAAACTCGATGCGCTCTGAAACTACGGGGCGGCCAAGGAAAAAAAATACACATGCGTTAAAATAATTAGTGGCGTAAATCTTTTTTTATTATTGGTTATCGGTATCTGTATCGGTCTTGAGAAGCAAGAAGTTATCGGTATCGGTTTCAAAAACCCAATATCGTGCATCCCTACATCTTATCATTTTCAGGAACATGGCAAGCGGGGAATATTTTTTCAAAACAAAAAATAAGCTTGTTTGCAAACCAAATAACCTTTATTGCTTGTTAGTTTTTTCATTTACCCTTGAAAGTATTTATGTAAACTTTAAACAACTCATGGAAATGGGGATGTGACCTCCCTTCAATTACAATATTGAAATAGCTTTTCTTTTATTGCAAATAGTTTATTAATGTTTTCGGTGTTGCTTTGTTCTAACAAATCATATCTTAATTAATGTCGATCAATGAAACGGGGTGTACAACTTATTTTTCTTTGTCCGACAGCGGTATTTGTGTTTATATATTCCTTCTGGTCTCTGATTGCTTGAACCCACATTTGATAAACCCTAAAATATGGTTTTTTTTCTCTATGGTCTTGAGGTGGGAAAATGAAGGTTTGAAGGAAATGTTCCTTATATTTCAGCGATAGATTGCAAATGTGAATGAGGCTTCTTAAGATTTACTGTAAATTAATTATTCTCGCTACTTCTCAATGATTGTTGAGTTCTGTTCGCACTGGACCCCTGTCCACTTCCCACTGTCAGTGTGCACTCATTTAGTCGGTCAACATTCTCTTCATCTTACTTGACAAACGAGGAGATGACAAACCACTAGAGGTACTTTACTGAAGCGCCACTTCCTCTTTTCTGTTATTGTTTATTTTAAAATGTAAAATATTGCACTAATAAAAGCTGCACAGCTTGCACAATTTCAAACATGCAAAACATTTTCTGGTACCATTGTAAGCAAATTCCTGCAGGTATCCAGTACTGCTTAGTTAGGAAAAGTCAATATGAATTGGGAAAAGGAGAACGAGAAGGAACATTTTAGTGAGCTGTGCCATGTTTCCAGTATTAAGAGTTCTGATCCCTGTCTGAATGGAGCTTCTGTCCATAACTACCCTTGTTCATGTGAGGCTTTTATGATTGCAGATAGCCCCCAAACAACATATTATCTCAGAGAGGACACCGAGTTTTTCCATCAAATGTTAGTTTAGTGGATCCTAACCGCCTCTAAAGAAATTGCTCTACATTTCCTTCGCTAAAACATCATTTGCTCTTCAGTGTCTCCTGTCAGACATTTACTTCACTTGCAGTTAAGGGAAGGCAAAGAAATACACATTCTATCTCCTCACAGCTGGTGCTACGAATCAGTCCTGTTGCTTTGAAGTAATAACCAGGTTTCTTTAACCTGGATGGCACTGTCCCTGTGGCTCCCAGGTTGAGGAGGAGAGGTGCTGTAGCAGCAGCCCCGCTGGACAAAGGCAGGAAGGGAGTGAGTCTGAATGAATATTTGCTAACATTGCGTAATGCTCCATGTTCCCATGGCTGTGGCCTTCGAAGAACAGAGCAACCCCAAGCATAGCAACGGCAACACTGCGGCCAATAGGCTTCCTGGCTGATGTGCCAAACCTCAGCACCGGTAGCCTGGGCTAGGACCTCAGAGAAAAAGCCAGCGGAAAGAGGGAGTTGGTAATGGAGCAAGAAGAGGCAGATAACAATGAGTACATTTATCCTCATAACCACAACGCATCACCCTTTCCCCTCAGCTAACCAGCAAGTAAAGATGCAGCAGTAAGAGCACATAGGTAATGAGGGAGCAGCAAGAAAAGACGGAACGTTCATCCTTTCTATTGCCTTATTTCCACTGCCTGGTTGGATCAACTCGTTTTTGGTACCCAGTCTTTTTCTCTATTTTGTCTTTCACTGGGAATACCCCCTAAGGATAGGAGGGATTCTGCGATGATCTCATAGTGGGATTTCTCAGTTTTGCTACAATTTGTGCAAAGTGAAAAACAGCAGTTGTCGTCATTATTATTGGCCTAACATTGGCTATTTAAGAAATGACTGATTTGTGCAGGATTTCCTGTTTCCCGCTCTTCACCAATCAGAGGGTCTGCTGTGTATGGACTCCAACTTCTAGTATCAGCTCAGCCCTGTTGGACCCTTGCCCAAACTTTATATTGCACTATCGCTCTCACTCTGGTTTTGTCAAGTACTTAGATCACCCTGCTATTTTGCTTTGTAGTTTCCCAGACAGCAGAAGAATCAGATGGTGATTCAGCACCTCTGACCTTTGACACCAAGTTTCAATGGCTCTACCCCCGTGCTCCTGCCAGAAACAGCAGTGAGGCTCTCTAAACCGACTTCTAATCCCCAATGTTTCTGGTTTTCACTGGCATAGCTCGCTTCTTATCTGAAATATACCTCCTCCGGTTGGGATGCAGGAAACCATAGCAGGGGAGTCAGTAGAGTAGTGTCCTTGAGAAGACACTTGTAGAAAGAGTACCACAAATGTGAAGTGACTTGTGTTTTCTTTTTGCAAACTGCCATTACAGCCAGGCAGGGGTCAGTTGCATATGTTTGTTTTGAAAACACAACCAAACTAAATATGATGTGTTTAAAACACACACAGCCTGCTGACACCCAACAACACAGTTGAAAACACTCTTTGCAAGGTACATTGCGCAGGTATTGCCAGGTAAGCTACCTTGAGTTGCTACATGGTAAAGTCATCGCACAATAAGGTTTCTTTGAAATGAACTTTTCACTTTGGTGTAATCTCGTACCATTTCTTGATCAAGAACATAATGGCACCGCTGCTGACTTAATCATGAAACTGTTTGTGCTCACCCCTCCTTTAGAGAAGTCTTACCTTGGTTAGGAAAAGCAACTGAAGGCATAACTTCCATAAAAGGACACAGTTTAATACTGCTCTAGAAAGTTCTTGTAGGAGAAAGGAATTGAAACCACAGAATGATTTCCCTGTCTTAACAGATTTGCTGACGTTTAAACTAGTTGCAGGCTCTTGCATGCTTGCTGCTGTGTAATGGAGAAATGGCTATTGGCAGTCGTCGTGGGCATGATTGTGTCTTCTAGCATTCTGTATGTAAATACTGGACCACATTGTGATAGTCAATACACACTGATAAGATTACAAGTAAGCTAATGGTTCCTTTTTAAAGGGCTAGTTGAGCGGCATGGATGCTTATTTACATGGGAGTCTTGAACCAGGCCTTACATTTGAAGGACATGATTTATTATCTGTAAGACTCTGTGCTGAAGAGTCCTTGAACAAACAAGGATTTGCAAATAGAGAAGTGCTGTTCTAGCCTTGACCTCTGACCTCCCTGTTGAAGGGGGCAACATAGAAGAGGAGCAACCCATGGGGGGCAAATAATCCCACCCCTATCTTATCAGGTTAAATAGCATGCATAGTCATTGAGTTTTGTGGCTTGCTTTGACAAACAAGTGTCCTGATTGCAGAGAAACTCATGTTGGTGACCTTATCCTATAAATTAGCCTACAGGCCAAGATAAAGACTGTTTTCATGATTACTCAAATTATGTCACATGTTAATTTGATATTTAAAACAATAAAGTATGCCAGCATCTGTGGCCCACACGTTAACCAGCAGTAAAAGGCTGGTATTATTCTACCAGTAAATGTGTCTACTCTGCAATAAACCACAGTCAAATGCCGCCTTTTTTTTCTTTTTAAATGCCAGTTCTTTCAAAAACTGGATGCCCAGGACATGCTGGCAGCACCTAGCCTGTGGACAACCCTCCTTACCTCTCATTGGCAAGAAAGATGAATGGAGAGACTGACTAGCCTCGTGCATTTCCAGTGCGGTTCATGCTGTTATTTTCCAACACTTCTGCTGGTTACTTTCACAGCAAGGCTTCTATTAGACGGTTGAAGGACCGACTCAGCTTTGAAAACAAACATCATATGTAGCACTTGTGCCTAAAAAGAGATCAGATATATAGTCTGTAGCGCATTTGTAGGAAAAATTACTTTATTTTTTGACAGGACAGAGAACCTAGACCAAGCTTTCTTTTGCTGCCTTAAATGGAGGTGTGTGTGTGTGTGTGTGTGTGTGTGTGTGTGTGTGTGTGTGTGTGTGTGTGTGTGTGTGTGTGTGTGTGTGTGTGTGTGTGTGTGTGTGTGTGTGTGTGTGTGTGTGTGTGTGTGTGTGTGTGTGTGTGTGTGTGTGTGTGTGTGTGTGTGTGTGTGTGTGTGTGTGTGTGTGTGTGTGTGTGTGTGTGTGTGTGTGTGTGTGTGTGTGTGTGTGTGTGTGTGTGTGTGTGTGTGTGTGTGTGTGTGTGTTCTACTGGAGCACAATTTGAACAGCACCTGATGTTTTAATTTAACTTAAGATCAAGGTCAAAGTTTACAAGGTGGCTTGTACGTTTCTTCAGTTGTAATATTTAGATGACAACAGAATTATGATGTCATTGTTTCACCTTTATATCCTATTTTGTCATTAAAAAGAGCTGTCGGTGACAGATAGACTTACAACTTGAAACTGAGTGTTGAATAACTGTAGAAACCTGAAGTTG
The DNA here is from genome assembly GCF_902827115.2 of Pseudochaenichthys georgianus. NCBI lineage: Eukaryota > Metazoa > Chordata > Actinopteri > Perciformes > Channichthyidae > Pseudochaenichthys > Pseudochaenichthys georgianus. Next base: position 15,709,945 of record NC_047505.1, read on the forward strand.
TAAGGTTGCGTGCTGTGGTGGTAACTCTTTGTTCTTTTTTGATCCACAGAAAAGGAATTAAACACTAAATGTATTGTGGAGATGGGAAATAACCAAACGATACTCCATCCGGGCGGAGCTAACCTTGGCAAAGCAGACTCCAGGTAGGTTTCAGTAGCTTGACTACAACCTGACAACAATCATTTACGTCAAACATGTCTTATTTCACACGTTATTGTCTATAAATGTACAAACATGTTTTATTCATAAGGTAAAGTGTATTGTAGTTTACATTTTATGCAGCACTGATCAAGAAAATAATACTGAGAGATGTGAGGTACTGATACTTTGAGGTGACAGGATCACGTAGGTGTTGTAGTAACTGCAGTTTCTCCCTCTAATAACACCCATGAGCAAAATAAAGAGCCTTTTGAACCTTAAAGCATGGAGACTTGTCACAGTAGAGGCACAACATACATGAGGATAATAGGGCCCCTTTTCAAATGTTATCTCTCCTGAGTCATAACAGATGTCTGAGAACACTGTCATGGTGCACATATGTATAGAATCATTAGAGCTTTCTGAGGATATTATTATCTCCATCATCCCTTTTTATCTTCCATCTCAAATCAAGAACTTGCCGGAGAATCCCATTTTTAAAATTTCTCTAGTGCTGATGTAATCCAGGGATAGTTGTCTGCATGGGTATTTTGCAATCAGGAACTGCTTGTGGCTAATTCTGCATACTTTCAATTGTGAAAATTGTAGCATATAGTCTCCAACTTCCTTTGTATTGCTGTCACACAGATCATCATTTTCTACAGCTGTTATATATTTATTTTATCCATACTGTGGTGTGAGCAATGTTCATTACCTAGGGAATTTTCTTGTTTACTATTTCCTGATTGCTACTTTTGAGAAGCTTGTCTCAGATTGCTTTGGAATGTTCCTTTGTCGACGCAATGTCGTTTTTGGCCGGAAGCTGTTTCCCCGTTAGAGACAGGTGTAATTCAACTCAAACCACTTGACTTATTCCCCTTTGGATGTTGCTCGGGATTCAGCCCTGTTAACCAGCTGCTGTCAGTGGGAAATGCAGTGGGGAGTGTTGAGTGTCTCTCAGGCATTAGGACGGATTAGATTTGGCCTGACAACGGAGAACAGAAATGTGTGTTGGGGTGTCTGAGTGATGGAATGTTGCTGTAGGATCAGACCCAGCAGAAATGTTTCAAATATAACACCCGGCGGACCAACTGTGAAGTTAATCACTTCATCTGTAATGAAACCGCTGTAATAATTACAGCTGTTCAAAACGCTTCAAAATCAGCCAGTAGGCCGCACTTGATCACCGACCCGCCATCTTGGAGGAAGCCGGCTGGGTCGTAAAGAAAGATCTCCTTGTGACCGGCGGGGCTGACTGCAGACTGCCAGATCAGAAGCAGTGACTAAGGCTGGCCCGTGGACTGTATAAAGCAGGGCCGGCCTGAAGTGTGTGTGTGTGTGTGTGTGTGCGCGTGCGTGTGCGCAACACGTTCTCACTCCCATCCCGTCACATATTGACGGACGGTCAGGGCCCCTCCCCGTCGCTATATTACGTACAGGGTACCCCTTGCCCGTCAGGCTTCTACGGGCAGGGCGTCCCATAGACCTTCATTGCGGACAGCGGACCCCTTGACCGTCAGGCTTCTACGGGCAGGGCGTCCCATAGACCTTCATAGACCACGTGATCAACAACGATGGCCGACCTTTGTGTTATTCTCGGTGGAAAATGCCTATTTTAAGGTTCATTTGGCCATTAAAATGCGTTTTGATGTCATTTTATGCGAGTAATGAGTTTTTATTTCTGATTATTTGTGCAGTACATGTACATGATGTTTAGTTTGCTAGTTATGACGAAGATTACTTCATGAATGTGTACACATTCATGGTTGCTAAGGTGGTTGCTATGGACGCTGCAACAGCTCCCAGACCACGTGATCAACAACAATGGCTGTCCTTCGTGTTATTCTCGGTGGAAAATGCCTATTGTAAGGTTAATTTGGCCATTAAAATGCGTTTTGATGTCATTTTATGCGAGTTTTATGTTTAGTTTGCTAGTTATGACGAAGATTACTTCATGAACGTTTTTTTGGTGGAAATGTGTTTTTTCACAGCAAAGTCACCCTCTGTACTTGGACTTATTGGGAGAATCTAAAGGCAAGAACATCCCAAATATTCATTTAGGTCTTTATTGTAGACCTTTAGTGTTGCCGTCTGTGAGGAAAATACATGGGGCTCAGAGCCTCGTATTTTTAAAATCTTTTTTTCCTTCTAATTTGTTATTCTTTTCAAAATAACACACTGTTATTTACTCACCAATAACACACAATTATCCTTGCTTTTATTTATTGGTTTAATTCCATAATCTCGGGCTTTTTTGGCGTTCGTCAGGAACTGAATTTCAAAATAAAAATAACCGGAAACAGACGTAGCATTTCGAGCGATTACCCAAGATTCTCAGCTACGCTGATTGGATGTTTTAGCCGCAATGCATGCTGGGATTTGGTGTTTATATTATATGAAATCCGGAAAACATTTGAAAAGACTAAAATAATACTTAATTCCGAGTGCTCTTGCTTTTCTCTTTGAAAGTCATCACATAACGGCATTGTAATACACGGTTCGGCTGCATTACATATTACAGATCTGCCGTAGTTCTTTATTTAGAGAGCCCTGATGAGAAGACCTTTGGAAAAACTGAAGAAATGCCGCCGAAACTGAATACTTGACGTGGATCATAAATATATTCAACAATTAAACAACATCTTCAATTTCTCTTCACACAATACGTCTCCTTGCAGTATCAACACTAATTCGGCTGACTTTTACATTTGATATAATTCATAGATAGGTTATATTTACACCATAACGGTGCACAGCTGATAGAAAAGGACTTGTAGTTTTTAAAGATATTACTGATTTGAATTGGATTGAATTTTGAATGTAAATACTGAGTCTGAAATAGTATAGCAATATGCTGTAAAATTATGTGAAAGCATGAATAAAACTACACATCTTCAGATGTTGTACATACAAGTGTCTGTGTGTACCTTGTGTGCACCGCCTAGTGGTTAAAGCACGTTATTGAATTATTGTTTTTATGTGTTATATTTGATTAAAAAAATATTAAGAGTACATATACTTTCATAGGGGGAAAGTAGAAGGTCTGTGATAGAAATATAGAATATAAAAAATCAAGAAGATACTATAAGTGATCTCCAGGGTTGGGTTGTAACATGTATACATGTAACGGCGTTACGTAATCAGAATACAAAAATCAAGTAACTGTATTCAGCTCGCGTTACATTTGAAAAACGAGTAATCTGATTACAGTTACTTTCGGAAACCTGAAGTGAATGGATTACTTATTGGAATTAATGGTGGAAAGATTTCCTCACAACATTTAATATTCATTACTAAAGGTACAGCCGAATCATCACAGCGCACAAAAACGTTGTACCGTCGCAGATGGACCAAAAAAGCATTTGAAAAAAAATCGCGGGTCTGCTCGCTCAGTGAAACAATAACAACGAAACATGGAGGAACAAAAGTCTGCGTTTAAATCGCGTGTGTGTGTGTATATATAGGTGTGTGTGGTTAACACACATCAGTCTGCGGTCGCTCTTTAGCCTTACTAATGATTATTTCTGAAGGTAAACACAGTGAAGGCGGTGCGTGAAAGGCGGTGCGTGAAAGGCACTGCGCGGCGCACTCGTCTTCTCAGAGGCTGAGTTAACCCTCCCGCTGCCTCCTGGCGCTGCAGAGATCTCATGAAGTGAAGGAGGTGTTCCTTCTATTAATCAGCTGTGGGCAGCAGATACTGTGAGTGTCCCGGACATGAATTCATAGATCAAGGCAGACTGGTGCACACACTCTCCTGTTTTGCCAATCCGGTGCTTAAACAAATGTAGCTCTACACCCCTGGCCGAAATTCACCAAAACATACCCATCTGTGATGGAAAAAGAAAGTAATCTGATTACGTTACTTTTTTAAGACACGTAACTGTAACTGTATTCGGATTACTTTCAGAGCCATGTATTCAGTAATCAGTAACTGATTACATTTACAAAGTAACCCTCCCAACCCTGGTGATCTCTTCAATAAAACAGTATTAATAGGAGGAGGTGCAAAACAGAAAAACGAATTAACCTTTATTTAAACATTAAATAACAGATTAAGGTCTTCTTTTAAATAAGAAAAAAACTTTGGGGGTATCTATCTACAGATAAATATTAAGCCTGACAAAGTACTTAACGTCTAATATATTGCTTTCCTGCAATGTTAACTATGTTGAAGCACTTATTTTAACTGATATTATACACATTAATTATACTCTTATGTATGTAGATAGAATAAGAAATGTGCAGAATATGACAGTTTAATGGTGGTGGTACACACATATTGATAGATGTCTTGTAATGCACTGTTGAGGGACCTGTGACCCAAGTTTTTCATTCATTGCATAACTACACCATAGTTGTGTATATGATATGTCAATAAACCTTTAAAATCTTGAAATCTTGAAAGGGATGTGCAAAATAGCCATAATATATAGTCTTTAATTAACTATTAGTAGAGAATAACGAGTAATGAATATACTTTATTACTCGTTTCCATTAATGTCAATTGCAGATACATGTTTAGTCTTCTCAAGCACCAACTATCAAATATCTCTCCTGATTGTTGGCACTTGACAATCACCTTCCCTGAATTTTACTCAGGTGTAACTAAAGTCTGATTTAAGGGTTGTTTATATTTCACATCATTAATCAGAATCTGCAAAGTAACTCAAATAAATGTAGTGGAGTAAAAATACCAGGTTAACCTCTGAATTGTAGTGGAGTAGAATTACAAAGTATCAATGAGCTGTCATGTGGGTATATATTAATGCTATATATTAATGCTGCGCATTATGGACACAAGCGATTTTCACCCATTTATTAATTATATGTTTTACATTTGATAACACCAATGTGTTTAATACTGGCAACTTCTAATTGTGGGAAAAACGAAAACGTTCAGTAGAGACGTCCCATAGAACATTTTGCGAAACACAATAGTGTAGTGTGTAGTTCTGGGGGGCGTTCGATTCCAGTTTTGGATAGTCTGGCGTGGTTTCGTTCCATTTCAAACAGCGGTTTGACGCTCGGCGTAACCTTGGCGCACTGACACTCCAACATCCAATCCCAGACCTTGAAGAGTAATCACGGGAACTGTAGTCCTAAACGATAGCTGGGGATTATGGGTAGTGTAGTGTCTTCGGCCATCCTAAACTAAGAAATGTTGACAATCGCAATGATGCTCGAAATTTCCCTTATAGGCCTACGTCTGTTTCCGGTTATTTTTATTTTGAAATTCAGTTCCCGACGAACGCCAAAAAAGACCGAGATTATGGAATTAAACCAATAAATAAAAGCAAGGATAATTGTGTGTTATTGGTGAGTAAATAACAATGTGTTATTTTGAAAAGAATAACAAATTAGAAAGAAAAAAAGATTTTAAAAATACGAGGCTCTGAGCCCATGTATTTTCCTCACAGACGGCAACACTAAAGGTCTAAAATAAAGACCTAAATGAATATTTGGGATGTTCTTGCCTTTAAATTCTCCCAATAAGTCCAAGTACAGAGGGTGACTTTGCTGTGAAAAACACATTTCCACCAAAAAAACGTTAGCATTCATGAAGTAATCTTCGTCATAACTAGCAAACTAAACATCATGTACATGTACTGCACAAATAATCAGAAATAAAAACTCATTACTCGCATACAATGACATCAAAACGCATTTTAATGGCCAAATGAACCTTAAAATAGGCATTATGAAGGTCTATGGGACGCCCTGCCCGTAGAAGCCTGACGGTCAAGGGGTCCGCTGTCCGCAATGAAGGTCTATGGGACGCCCTGCCCGTAGAAGCCTGACGGGCAAGGGGTACCATGTACTTAATATAGCGACGGGGAGGGGCCCTGACCGTCCGTCAATATATGACGGGATGGGAGTGAGAAGTGTTGAGCGAAAAAGAAAACAAACACTTCAGGTGTGTGGTGTTGTGTGTGTGTGTGTGTGTGTGTGTGTGTGTGTGTGTGTGTGTGTGTGTGTGTGTGTGTGTGTGTCGTGTGTGTGTGTGTGTAGTGTGTGTGTGTGTGTGTGTGTGGTGAGTGTGTCGTGTGTGTTCTTGTGTGTGTGTGTGTGTGTGTGTGTGTGTGTGTGGGTGTGTGTGTGTGGGTGTGTGTGTGTGTGTGTTTGTGTGTGTGTGTGCTGTGTGTGTGTGTGTGTGTGTGTGTGTGGTGTGTGTGATGTGGGGTGTGTGTGTGTGTGTGTGGTGTGTGTGTGTGTGTGGTGTGGTGTGGTGTGTGCGCGATGTGGCAGCTGGCAGTGGCGAGATGGAGGCGGACAGAGATAATTACACATAAAAAGTAAGACTCCATTGCGCTCCCGTCCTCCTTCACTTTGCCGGGTTGTAACTCCCAGCGCCCTGGCTTCCTCCCTCTTTCCTCAGCTCTTCCGTTTCCGTGGCAACACAGGGGGAGGTTAACTCCGGGTCGCCGCCAGTGACCGTGGAGCCCCTTCCTGGAGTGGGCAGATGATTGAAGCGGGGGAAAATACCCTGGTTTACTCGAGCATCTGTCGACTATAAACTTTCCCGGTGACTTTTATGGAGGACAAAACGAGAGCGGAGCTGTAGTCTGTCTCTCCGTCTCTCGGTGACAAAGGAGCGAGGAGGCAGCAGCAGGAGGACGGACTGACTGATGGCTGCCCTCAGCGTGCAGATGCTATTTTTATTTTGTTTGTTTGTTCCCCATTTTACATATCCATGCTGTTTGCATTGTAGGAATATCTTCCTCTCAGCTTTTACAGAGTGCTTTAAGTGCTTAACAGTTGAGACGGACTGGACCGGGTGTACCAAGAGAGTAAAGTTAGGATGATGCATGGTGTTTGCTTAGCTGGCTGGATTACCAGGATGTCCTTTGTTTCAAGAGAGAGTGAAGCTTCTTGACTGAATCCCAATTTGTTTCTTTATTTTTATCTTCAAAAGCCAACTGGGGATTTGCAAGATGATGCCTAAATTATATTGACGACAGTATTGTCTTCAAAACAACAGAAAACTAGTTCTGTAATAACACTTGAGGAATAATGTAGATAGGCAGAAATACAGTGCATCATATTGAATGTTAAATCTCTTGTATTATTAGCTGTTGCCATTTGCAAATATTCTCTTCTATTTTAAATGAAGTATCTTAAAAAGATCTCTATTTCCTAGAATACCAAGGTGCTGCATCCTGCGCCACCTCCAAGATGCTTTTGATCAACTTGCCTCCATTGCATTGTCTGGTAGTTCTTTCATCCATCTTCACTTGAATCCATAAATAGCCATTCCTAGTGTCCTTGCTCGTACAATCTGAACATATCACAACTTTTTGACAAAGATTTCAAAAGGATTTGTTAGCATTAAAGTGCTACAGTGCAGAAAAACGGTGACAATAGAAAAGCACAGTGTGGAACAGAAGATAGACAGGGCATTAGCACTCCAAACAACTCAACTCTGGGAAGGATATCCTGGGTCAGAGGTCATGTGACCCTGCCACATAGATGGAACAGATAATCCTGGCCACATTTTAGCTGCCACAGCAACCAGCAAGGTGCTGCGAGGCGAATCAAATGCATGCAAGCGCACATTCCTCGTGGATTACTTTGTAATGTGAAAGTTCACCTTGTGAAAGTCACACTTAAAGGTAACGAAGAGATTTCAAGTCCTGTCTCTGAGCAAAACAAGCCCCTGTGCAGTGTTTTGGCATCCAATAAGCCTTTCAAATTCTCATATCTGCCACACGCTCAAGTTGGACTTCACTTGATTGTATTTCATTTCAAAGTAGCTGCTTGCATTGTTAAACGCTGCCTTTTGTGATGCAGTGAAACCTTTCTCTTCATCCTCTCCTGGAACCTTTACCTGCGTCATGTATATGCACCTGTTTTAGCCGTAGACTCCTTATCCACAGTCTGACATGATGTTCAGAGCAGCCGAGGATTAGTCCTGTTTGAAAATAGATGAACGCTTTTCTGTTTCTCTCGAGCTGTGAGTAACAGTTTCCCATCCACATAATTAGTGACACCCATTGGGGTTCATCTGATATCTATCCACTCAATGGTTCACTGCAGCTCTCAAATGGAACTTTCCTCTGTCGGTGTCGATTGTCTCTGCTGTAGAGCCTACTCCTGAGTAGTGAGTGGACTCTGGCTAGCTGCATGCACTACAGATTTCCATCAGCATCGATCAGATGTTTTTGTTTTGGAGGTTTTGGACATATAGTGCCACATCTAAGCTATTCTCCCTTCCTTTTTTAAACTATACTTAAACATAGACTGTGTAATTATCCTAAGAGGGTTAAAACGTTGTCTAATTAGCTTTTGAAAACTAATTTAAATGAAATGATATTGGCCAGTGTTTGAAGGATGTGCAGATAGATTAAAAGGGTAGAATACGTTCAAAGTCATGCATTAGTGAGGTTTAACTTAACATCCTGCTCTGAACATATGCTGGAGGTCTCATGTGGTCTCTTGCCTTCCTAACTTCACATTCTCCTACTATACTTAGAAACCATTAGACCCTCTCGTTTACTGAGCCATGGGAGAGAACATGCCACACATCACTGAGACAAGGCCATGTACAGGACTGTTTGAACAGACTTGAACAGCCCTGACACACAATAGACCTCGTCCACCCAGTGTGTCTGCCTATTCATTGCCTCTCTGCCACATTGTCATTTAGCCTAAGCAGTAGGGCAAGAATATTTGAAATGATTTGAAATGGAAGATAAAAGGGATGATGGAGCTAATAATATCCTCAAAGTTATAATGATTCTAAAAATATGTGCACCATGACAGTGTTCTCAGATTTCAGTTATGACTCAGAGGAGGGGTAACATTTGAAAAGGGGCCGTCCATCCATCCATCCATCTTCTCCCGCTTATCCGTGGTCGGGTCGCGGGGGTAGCAGTTCCAGCAGAGAGCCCCAAACTTTCTTTTCCCTGGCGACATCAACCAGCTCTGACTGGGGGATCCCAAGGCGCTCCCAGGCCAGCGAAGAGATATAATCCCTCCACCTGGTCCTAGGTCTACCCCTTGGTCTCTTCCCAGCTGGACGTGCCTGGAACACCTCCCTAGGGAGGCGCCCAGGTGGCATCCTAACTAGGTGCCCGAACCACCTCAACTGGCTTCTTTCGACGCGAAGGAGGAGCGGCTCAACTCCGAGTCCCTCCCTGATGACCGAACTTCTCACCTTATCTCTAAGGGAGACACCAGCCACCCGGCGGAGGAAACCCATCTCGGCCGCTTGTATCCGCGATCTCGTTCTTTCGGTCATGACCCATCCTTCATGACCATAGGTGAGGGTAGGAACGAAAATGGCCCGGTAGACAGAGAGCTTTGCCTTCTGGCTCAGCTCCCTTTTCGTCACAACGGTGCGGTAAAGCGACTGCAATACCGCTCTCGCTGCTCCGATTCTCCGGCCCATCTCACGCTCCATTGTTCCCTCACTCGAGAACAAGACCCCGAGATACTTGAACTCCTTCACTTGGGGTAAGGACTCATTCCCTACTTGGAGTGGACAGTCCATCGGTTTCCTGCTGAGAACCATGGCCTCAGATTTGGAGGTGCTGATCCTCATCCCAGCCGCTTCACACTCGGTTGCGAACCGATCCAGTGAGTGCTGAAGGTCGCAGACCGATGAAGCCATCAGAACCACATCATCTGCAAAAAGCAGTGGTGCAATCCTTAGTCCACCGAACTGCAGACCCCCCCCCCCACGACTACGCCTCGAAATCCGATCCATGTATATTACAAACAGGATTGGTGACAAAGCGCAGCCCTGGCGGAGGCCAACCCTCACCGGAAATGGGTCCGACTTACTGCCGAGGACCCGGACACAGCTCTCGCTTTGGGAGTACAGAGATTGGATGGCCCTGAGTAGAGACCCCCTCACCCCATACTCCCGCAGCACCTCCCACAGTAACTCCCTGGGAACCCGGTCATACGCCTTCTCCAAGTCTACAAAACACATGTAGACCGGATAAGCGTACTCCCAGGCCCCCTCCAGGATCCTTGCGAGAGTAAAAAGCTGATCCATCGTTCCACGACCAGGACGGAATCCGCATTGTTCCTCCTCAATCTGAGGTTCGACAATCGGCCTGACCCTCCTTTCGAGTACCTTGGAGTAAACTTTCCCGGGGAGGCTGAGTAGTGTGATGCCTCTGTAATTGGCACACACCCTCTGATCCCCCTTTTTGAAAAGGGGGACCACCACCCCGGTCTGCCACTCCTTCGGTACTGTTTCCGACTTCCACGCAACGTTGATGAGACGTGTCAACCATGACAGTCCCTCAACACCCAGAGCCTTCAGCATTTCCGGGCGGATCTCATCCACCCCCGGGGCTTTGCCACTGTGGAGTTGTTTGACGACCTCAGTGACCTCCCACCGGGAGATTGGTGTCGATCCCCCGTCATACTCCAGCTCTGCCTCTAACATAGAGGGCGGAGTTGTCGGGTTCAGAAGTTCCTCAAAGTGTTCCTTCCAACGTCCCAACACTCCATCAGTTGAGGTCAACAACGTCCCATCCTTACTGTACACAGCTTGGATGGTTCCCTGCTTCCCCCTCCTGAGGTGTCGGACAGTTTTCCAGAACAACTTTGGTGCCGCCCGAAAGTCCTTCTCCATGTCTTCTCCGAACTTCTCCCACACCCGCTGCTTTGCCTCGGCCACGGATGAGGCTGCTGCCCTTCGGGCCTGTCGGTACCTTGCAACTGCCTCGGGAGTCCCCCGGGATAACAAATCCCTGAAGGCCTCCTTCTTCAGTCGGACGGCTTCCCTGACCACCGGTGTCCACCACGAGGTTCGAGGGTTACCGCCCCTTGAGGCACCTAGGACCTTGAGAGGGGTCGTATTATCCTCAATTCCAGGTTCATATCAGTATGTAGTGTCTCTCCTGGGACGTGTCTCCATGCTTTAAGGTTCAAACAGCTCTTTCTCATACTACCTGTGCCCCAGCACCTCTTTTCACCCTCTGTCTGAAACCAGAGCCCAGTCTGCTCTGATTGGTTAGCTGGCCGGCTCTGTTGTGATTGGTCAACCTACTTAGGCTAAGGGGCGGGACATCTCTATCTCGTACAATGTGTTGGAGCGCTATCCAATAGAATTGTTACAAAGAAATGTCATTATGTTATGGAAGTAAACAACGAGCGCAGCCATTAACATGCACTCAAATGTAACACACGGGTACAATAGGGCCCCTTTAACATGAGTTCTATTCAACATTCAGTTCCTTCCAGAAGCTTAACAATATAAGTTTGAGTGTTTGATGTCAAACAATGTTCACATTTGTACAAACTACTTTAATGAATGTTTATGTATCCTGACATCCAAATTAGGCCTGATTTACATCTGTTGTTTATCCAATCAAAACATCCATAGACAACTTTTGAATTCTCCCCCATGGGTCATTTGAAACCAGGCCCTCCCTTGCAGCTCATTTCCTTCTTTTATTTGTCTCCCTCCCCATCCGTCACTTCTGTGCTCTGCTGGTGTGTCTGATTCAGTTTTTCCAGCAGCAGTGCACTGGGCAGCAGGTCTCAAGTTCCTCACTCTGCCTGTCTCAGTGACTCACTGCCGTGTTGACATTAATCTTGTTTCATGAAGTTTGAGTATGTTGCTTTTTATAAGCTATGCTTACAGAGGACCACCAGGAAAACATCTAAGCTACAATTTACTAGCTCCCTATGCTTTCTGACAGCGATGGTAACATTTTGTTTTTGCTGTCTGGAATTCTTTGCTTTTGCACCCGCCCTCCCTGAATGACTTGGTTACCACTAGAGATGTCCTAACCTCCAGAGTTTGAACTGCTGGACCAGGGCACTTTGTTCTAGTCTGTCAGATAAGCAGACAGCTAGCCTCCCTGCAGCCGTGTTGTCAGACCCTACACGATGACCGAAGGCTGTTTGCTTTAGATTGGTGAAGCTGGATGTTGACACACTCTGACAACGATCTGTCTCCTGTCAGACATCAGTGAGGCAAACACAAGTGGCTTGGTTTCCCAGGGGATTCACAAAAGAGACTGTGCCGCCACTTTCTTGGAATGTTGTTGGACATTTTGTGTATTATATTTGCTGAAATCTGTTTTTGCACGTAAAGGATTTTGGAGGCGTTTTGATGCAGGATAAAGGCAAAGTGGTTAAACAGTCCTGAACCATCCATGTGATGGTGGGAGTTTCTAACAGCCCACTAGCATAATGACAGGCTTAGAACAGTGAAGGAAAGAGGATGTCATTCATCCACTGCTACACTGGAGCCTTTTCTCCACCATTTTCCAGTTCCAGACCACTTGACTAGGCTTAGATACGGCTTTAAACAGTGACAATACTGATTTAGCAACATGGGATTAAGTGCAACATATTATTTGAAATGTGTGAGGTAACTCAAGTATATCTTAGATTTCTGTCAGGTGACACACATCGCATTAAGAAAGTACAATGTAAGCCATGGGAGAAAGAGTTTAAATGAGCACACACTAAGTTTGTCTGGGCTGTAGTGAGAATATACTGAAACAAAATGCAAACACATCAGTTAGCTCTGTGACCTTAAAGCAGAGTTAATATTAAGAGAGTCAGCATTTAGCCTGAGAGCTGAGGAGGAAACAATACATGTGCCATTCTCTAGCAGCATAGTAGCTCCAAAGAAAAGGGAGGGTAGCAGACATTATGGTCCATCTCCTAAATACCGTATGTGGGGAGGATTCCATAGTCGCCACTGCCCTTGTTTTTTTGTACTGCACGGCGTAGCAGAAAAATGACAGGGAAATAAAACAGAAAATGAACCCAAAATTAAACTGCCTCTGCGGCACCAGTAAGCTAATCTCAGTCCAGGCAGGAATATTCTTTTTGTGCATTTATTTTCTTGTCTTTTATTAACCAAACATCATCAAGTACAGTTGTTTCACCTAAACTCTTTCCCTGTGGCTTATCCTGGTAAAAAAACAGGTGTCCTCTCTGGTGCCCCACCAAAATAAATACATACAAAACCACCTTCAAAATAAAAGCATACTAAATAACTTCAAATAACTAAAACAATTACACTAAATAAGAATACAATTACCAAAGCAAAAACAGCAAGAAAATAAATGTTTAATTACGAAATAATATAAATCAATATATAGCTCCAACACACGGATAACATCCAAATACGCATGAGATGGAAGGAATGTATGAAATTGGCATCTTTACAGGAATTCATGGTGTCCTGTATGGTACAGGAAGAAAATGTCTTGCTTACGTGTGAAATAGTTCCTAGATGCGGAAAAATCAACCATGCAAACTATTTCTATTTCTAGGTCAGCTTTGCTTTTTAATTTCTTTGAAGAGTATGCAAACTAGCATGAAAGAGCTTAACGACACAGGGGTTCAGTTAATGTGCATCACATGGATACAAAGGGAAAGTAAGGGTTCCTTTATGATGTGAGGGCTTAATGTCATGCACATGCATATACATGATTCTTGCTTGCTCCACTCGCGATAAGCTAGCTATGGTCAAAATCAATCAGTCAAGGAATTATTAATAAACACATGTTTGTGTTGCTGCCCTTTTTGGGAGTGATTATGTTTTAATTTTCAGGATTAACTGTCAAGCAATATATTATAAAGAGACCACATCATATTTGTATCTAATACATATAGTTGGATTTAGTTAAAGCTTTCCTCCTAAAACCTAGTTGTCAGAAAGGAGATAGGATATGCTTGGCTGTCTGCTATTTTCACAATATGTGGGGAACTAAAGCCCCATACAACGTTACTCAGTGCTGCTGCCATTAGCCTGTTCCATGTCCTGCTCCATCCGGCGTATGTACTGTGTTACACTGATGCCGTTTCTCTCAGCTTAACATTCCAGTCTCAGGCCCAGCCTCTTTCGTCCCTAACCCCCCTGGCTGCCTTCAGCCTCCTTTCTATCCTCCATTCCTCATTCCTCACTCCCTACACAGCCGTGGATGGTACAGTCCCGGAGAGATAAAAAAAGAAAAAGAATGCAAGAACAGTAGAGAAGGCGAGAGCGGAGGGGGGGGGGGAGCAGCCATGCATTAAGTCATCTTTTAAATGACAGTGATCAGAGCGGAGGAGCATGCCGAAGGGAGGAAGGACGAATGGAAGTGTTCGAGGACCGAGGGAGGCGGGCTCTCGGTTCTCCTGACTACCTCATTCTCCCGTTTCATTGGTCGCAGAGCCCCTAGCTTGCGTTAATCGGTGCAAGACATGGGCGACCCTTCTCGCCTGCAGCTTTTGAAGCAATCGTGACGGCTGTCATCACTATGTACGTCAAAACCTGCTGCACCAATTTCACCCCTAGAGTGTGAGGAGGTTGGAGAGATAGATAGAAGGCATGAAGGATGCACTTCAAGAGCAACTTGCAGGTTAGAGACACCAGTGAATAAATGTGTAGGAAAATGATGAATACACTAGATTTCCCAAAAAGTATACAGAAATATACACGACAGTGACATCTGGCGTCGTTTTAGTAAGACAATGAATGAATGAATATGGTTTCCTGATAAAGCTGTGGAGAGTATGTGCTGCAGGGAGGTGGATGCACGACGCACCCAGGAACGAACGCTAGCTCCGGTCCTTTTCCCGGGAGGGAAACTGTGGACTCGATGTCCTGACAGGCTGGAGTTTGTGCAACCTGCACAAATACCAGCTCACTAAATCACAACCGCTCAAACCAACTACAAACTACTACCGCGGATTGGGCAGAGAAGGAGTCTGAGAAAGTTGCTATGTAATATGACGCGTTTGACGTATGACGTTAAAAAAAAGCAGTTTTTAGTAGCAGAGCTCAAAACGGCTCCTTTTCCTCTGAATTCCTGCCCTTATGTCTTGTAAAACATATCAAATCCTGCATTAACATTTTTAATTGTAATTTTCAGGCAAGGTTAAGCATAAATGTAGTAAAAAAAAAAAACCTGCAAGTTGCTCTTTAAAGACCCAGAGAGGATCGTCATGGAAACAAAAATAATGGGGAATTCGGGATTCATAATTTAATATTAGAAATTCTAATTCTGGATAAGGGATTATTTTTTACACAACTAAGATATCCTTTTTTATAACTGACATTTTGACAATGAAAACCCACTAAGACACCCCCTATAGAACCCCAGCCTATTTCAATGCTTCTCTAGAAGATGTCCGATTTGCATCGTGGTTTAAAGAGAGCTGCTCGAATCAGTAGGGCGTCAGATAGTTACTCTGCATGCATTTTCTCTGTGAATGCAGCACGTCAGCAGTGGAGTGTCAGTGAAATGTGAAGTATTACAGATTGGACTGGAAGCTGGCTGGTTCGTGAAGAACTGTGGCTTGGGCGTTTTGTGAAGAATGTGCATGGTTAAAAGGAAACCGGTGTGTGGATGTCTTTGTGTGTGTTCCTGCGCTTCTATCCTACCAAGAGCTACGTTTAAAAAATGTTTAATGAAGGGTTTTTTTGTGATGCAGCTTAGAGCTCAGGGTCAGAGCTACAGTAGATAGCTCAAGCTCAAGTTCAAGCATTTCATATTGATGGTGACAATATTATTAAGACATAGAACAACTGGGTTTAGGGTCCTCCACGGATAGTGTGAGTGAGTGTGTTATCCTCTAATCATCCCCTTCCTCTGGCCTCATCATCTGACTTGATGTAACTCTCTGACTGACAGCTGCCCTCTGGGCCAGCTCCGCACAGACAGAAGAGGAGGAAGACTACGGGTGGCCTGAAGTGAGGAAGATCAGAGCAGAACAAAGCAAATAGAGAAAAGCATCAATTTTAGGACGAGAATGTTTTCATGGAAACGCTGGACAGGAAATAATTGTACACATTAGAGAAATTCATTTGGGCAATGCGTGTATGAGTCAATGGGGAAAACAAGCCATTGTTATGGAATCTGTTCCCTCGGGCTGCTGGTCATGACATTGTCATATTGCAGTAAGCCTGTTTGATTAAAGCGCTGATCAGATGGATGAAGTTAATACCCAAATGATGATTTTCACTTTACAACACGAAAAGTATGTTAGTTGGTTTTATTCAAATGTTGCTAGGAATTGACTTTTCATTAGTGCGGTTAAAAAATAGCAATGGCACCTCCAGCTATTGTCACTGTCAAATAGTAAAATACTTAGATTTTGAATAAATTGCCTCAGCTGATTGCTTACTGTATGTTACATAGTATGCCATGTCTTCTTAAAGAAGATGATGAAGCAGTGCAATAATAAGCATGCTCTATAAACATATACAAAATGCAATTTATAATTGCTATATGGCGTTGGAAAATCTTAAAAATGCACTTTAGTTCTAGAATTTGACTTTTGAAAAGATGGAGAATCTGGAAATCTGTTTGGTATTATCTGTAATATGACGTTTGCAACTTTCTACAACAGATCATGTTGCTTTTAATGCTATTATAGTATTTTTTCACAATACCCTTATTTATTATTACCAACTTACTTTCATGCACATTTCAAAAACATGCTGACCATCAAAGTGATTTCATGTACAAAATGAAAACTTGCCGTCACTGTAGTTAATGCATTAACCGTGTGATTCATAGGCGATCTCGACACCTTCAGTGCTCATATCAGCAGACTGTCTAGGAACAGATCTTGAACTTGAATTGGGTGTAAAAAAACGGTGCTCTTGTAATTTACATCTGGTATTATTTGTCTGTGTTCTGCAGAGGAAGGCTATATTTCTGTAACTCTATGCTGTGGTTTTATTGTTTTTCAAAACATAACTATCTTAAATCATTAGCCTGGTCCTGATGCGCTGGCATCCTCCAATGCCAGAGGAGTGGCTGCTGAGGAGATGGGTTTTAAAGGACATGGCTCTTGGCTGTATGCTTAATTCTGTCATGTTTGCATGTGGGTATATGTCTGCAGTGTAAATACATACATTTATTCAGTTTTTACTGTAAAATATCACACAAATATTAGAGCCAACCCCCCTCTCGAAATGTCAACTATCTTTAGACCATTCGTGAGCATGACTCCGACCCACTGGCGACCCAGTGACCCCTCTCCGCCACCATCTGATTCTGCCTCCACCCTCTGCCAGCTTCAGTGCCCCCCCCCCCACACACACACACACACACACACGCACACACACACATATGCCCACACACAGACATTTCCCCCGTCTACCCGAGCCCTCAGATGTGAAGGCAGAGCCCATCCTGACATCCAGACACAAACCCTTACCAAATCACCCTAAGGAGTTTTTTTTACATGTGACAAACTCACAAGATGTAAACAAGCTATTCAGGCACACGGCAGAGTTTAAATTAATTGTGTACTGAAGCGACCGAGCCTGAGGCCAGCCACTCCAGTTCAGCCTTCGTCTCTCATTCCGTCTCTGCTCGTCTGTGTCGAATATCTTTTCTAATAACAGGGCCACATAATAATTAGCTTGGACAGTAATGGATAGCTAGGAAAATGATTTGTATTCTGTTTAAATTGCCAAAGCATGCTCTGCAAGGCTTAACATGATGCATCCTCTGTAACATGTGCACTTAATGTCATCTTCCTATCTCTCCACATGGTGCTGTTGACCCCCCCCCCCCCCCCCGACATCATCAGGAATCAAACCAAGGTAACGGCATGCTCGCACACAGAATTTCACAGACTGTTTTAACACTGAGCCAATTCAATAGTCGTGAATAATCTGTGTCAACAAAGAAGACGCTGTATTATCTGGCTTAGTTTGTCAACTGGTATAAACCACAAACAGTGTTACAAAGTAATGAGTAATGAGTGCTTTTTTATGATTAGAGCCTCATTCTTGTTGCTAAGACACTTTTTAAAAAACTTGTTTTTGACTCAGCGTTTGTCTTTTATTCTATCAGAAGACAAAATCTCATTTTGCCCTAACCTAAAAATCACAAGACATAAAAAGTGCATTAGGTTGCACAAAGAGGAAAATAAAGAAACCATTTGTATCAAACTTTGTTCATCAATTGAAATCGAATTAAATAAAAAAATATGAGCCTTTTTCATATTTGACTGGTATTTAAAAACACATTTTTTTTAAGGGACTACATGAATACACAAGCTACCATTTGAATTACATTTCACCCTTATATATTTATTGATGTTTTCTAAGAAAATGTAAAAATGCAAATAAAAGGTAAAAAATCCCATAATGTTAACATGGCGCCATTATAGTCCGTCATAGATTCCTCACGTGCCGCCACTGTTTCCCTCCCCAGGTGTTTGCCTATGATTACTGTTTCTGGTCAATGGATGAGACGGATAAGGAGCAATTTGCCGGTGAGTCAATTAACTGATCATTAACATTATTAAAGTTTTCATTTTTCATGGGCCAATCAAACAAGTTAAGACTACATATTACTGTGCAATAAAATACAGTTCCTCTTGTGTCTGTCTCCAGGTCAGGAAGTGGTCTTCCAGTGCCTTGGGGAAAGTCTTCTCCACAACGCCTTCCAGGGCTACAACGCCTGTATCTTTGCCTATGGACAAACTGGTAGCTTCCCATGAGACACAACTATTCTATAACAGAACATAGGGTCGGGTGGACAATAGGCCTTCAATTACCAAGTGTAACCGGTGTCGTTAAGCGGTCTCTGCGTTGTGTTTTGTGTTGTTCACGCCACGGATGAGACCCGAGCCAGCATACAATTTAGACGATCTCCGTTTAATCACTGTCAATCTGACATCAGATATAACAAATCAGTCTTATATTAGGTTTCCCTCACAGTGACTCCTCTCAGAAAAAAGGTGGCTCCATTAGCTGTTTTCAATCAGTTGGATAATTTAAAAATAATCAAGCGTGCGTGCTTCTCCAATTTTACCTTCGCAAGCTTTCAATAACTACAGGACAACACATATGAACAATTGATCTTCTCCGTCATTAGCACAGTGCCCTAAAGCTCTTTGTAAAACGATGAAGAGAGGAGTGTCAGTGAGGATGTGTCGAATTGGAAGGTTGAAAGCTTCTGCTCTGTCAAGTGTTAACACAGCACATCTTTCCACACACTTGCTCGAGCTGTTAAATCAATCAACTGTATACACAAAAGCCACTTTCTAATGCTATACAATAACATGTTGTCTGCCATGGCTACTGCAGTCATCTTAATTTCATTATATTATTATTCTCCTCACCTTTAAGTATGTAAATAAGAAAGAAAACTGACAATGTAAAGTTATGTCTAAGCCACAAGTTTGCACCGTGCTTGCATGTGCTCTCTTAGCTTTGTTAGTCTTATTAGTATACAAAAAAACACCTATTTTTGTTATTAATGTACAAACTAAATGCTTCTGAATCCAAGTTGCCTCCTTGACTGAACCACCAGCTTAATTGCTTTGTAAGCTCATTCGTAAAACAGACTTGAATGAATCTGGACAATAACCAAATCAAACTCGCTAACACCATCTTGGCAAGGACTCAGTGGAATTGGCATAACTTGCTTCAATTGTGTTCCTCGAAGTTCATCATTACATCACCAATGTCCTGTTCTAATTGGATTTGTGTGTGTGTTGTAACCAGGCTCGGGGAAGTCGTACACCATGATGGGTTCAGTTGACCAGCCGGGTCTGATTCCCCGGCTATGCAGTGCTTTGTTTATGCGAACCCAGAAGGAAGAGCGGGAGGAGGAGAGCTTCACTGTTGAGGTGTCCTACATGGAGATCTACAACGAGAAGGTCCGAGATCTGCTCGACCCCAAAGGGTATGACCCGAACTAATCTTCTCACCCTTTTGTTGTGGCCCATGTAATCCTCTCTGTAGACCTCTTTGGGTCTATGTATAAAATATAGTTGTTGCAGCTTCTTAACGGTAACACATTGTTCACTGAAGTGATCAAATTATGACTTTTAGTGTGAAGCTCTAACGGAAAATGTTGAGTCAATCGTGATTAATAAGCTCAAATTAGATTGATTTCCAAATGCACACCATGGGAGCCCTGATATTTGGACTGAAACACAGATAAACAACGGTCATGGGCTGCTGGATCAACCTTAAATACAAGTACATCCAGTTTGTCTCTGCTAAGTTAGCCTACTGTTGACTTGAACAACCAGTATCTTGAGTACATTTGACACGAAGTAAGTTGTTATCACTAGAGAAAGTCGCCGGTGGATGTGGTCCCAGCAGCTGCTGTAGTCGGTGGGAGAAAAGATGACTCCTCTGCCTTGCAGCCACTGGCAGAGTCCAGTTCATGTGCAGCAGTAAATCAGCACCACGGGCCTGTGTTTGCCACCCCAGACAGCATGACCTTTGACCCACTCTCACTTTATGACCTTTCACCTCAGTAAAAAAGGCCGAAGAGAAGCAGGCCATCTGACAGCCATATGTGCTTTGCCGTGAAGCACAGAATGATGAGGTGGTCCGGCCTGGATCAAGTTTAAACCAGGGTCAGAGAGCCAAGTGCTAACACAGTCTGTATGAACTTGGGACAGTCGTAGTGATGGCAAGAACCACCTGAGCCTATACATCAGATCATTTGTAAGACATTTTTTTAAATCTGGGACAATTCATATCATTTAACAGGGACAATGGACAGTCATTGACCATCAAAATGTTGACGTTTCAAAATTCAGACGACGGTACAGAGAATAAAATGTCATTATAGAAAAAAAAATGTTGAGTACTCTATGGTAATATTTAATTTGTGCAAACAAGAGTTGTTTGTCTGCGTTTTAAACCTGCTTTTATTTTCTTTCCAGGGGTAAACAATCTCTGAGGGTGAGGGAACATAAGGTTTTGGGTCCCTACGTGGATGGCTTGTCTCGACTAGCTGTGGCGTGCTACAAGGTAAAATAGTTTATAATGCTTTTTTGCCATGCTGATTCACTGACGTCTAATGCTGTGTTGCATCCTGGCTGCCACATCCGATAGCAGCAGTTTGCTTTGTAGTCCCTCCAATCGAACTGGAAGGGGTTAGTTATAAACACGTCCAAATTAAATACATTGTGTATTCAAATTGGGCTTTCCAGGAGACTAAAGTTATTCACTATTAAAGAAGTCATTTTTGTAATTCTATGCATGATTCCTGTGTTCTTCACAGTCTTCAAAGTTTTTTTTATAATTTTATATATGTAATAATTGTTGAATTTCTCTTGTTCTTACAGGACATCGAGGTGCTGATGTCAGAGGGGAATAAGTCTCGGACTGTTGCTGCCACCAACATGAATGAGGAGAGCAGTCGATCACACGCTGTCTTCAACATCATCCTCACACACACACTGAAAGACGTGAAGTCCGAGGTAAGAAATGACACACACACAGGCTGGGCTAGGGCACAGTTTTAGACGGAACAAATACTCTTTTAAGTAGGGATGCACAGATTTGATCACCGATTGAAGTTGCCTTTTCTGACAAATAAATGTCGTGCCAGCGAAACGTTGTTTTATGTGAAAGATGCCCCTGTGTATGCCTCTAATCACTTTCACATTTAATTACATTTAATTTAGGCTAAACTTTACTTAAAAATAAATAAAATGGAACAGTCAATAATCGATCACTGGTTAAATCCTCTAGATATTTGGAGTATTCAGCATGGTATTACGTTCGTTGTTAGAGTATGCCTAAATAGGTCAATCCTTTTCAATGTCTCCCATCCACCCCAGTGCACTAGATGGTGTACGAGTTTGATCAAAACAAGTCATTAAATGCCTTTACTCCCTTCCCTCATTCTTCCCACAATCCATGTGCTACAGTGGTATAGTAAAACATATTATTGATGGTGGAGAGCTTTGTAGGTGAGGGCCAGTATTTTGAAGTTGATGCAGTGGAAAACGGGGAGTTGTGTGTGTGTGTGTGTGTGTGTGTGTGTGTGTGTGTGTGTGTGTGTGTGTGTGTGTGTGTGTGTGTGTGTGTGTGTGTGTGTGTGTGTGTGTGTGTGTGTGTGTGTGTGTGTGTGTGTGTGTGTGTGTGTGTGTGTGTGTGTGTGTGTGTGTGTGTGTGTGTGTGTGTGTGTGTGTGTGTGTGTGTGTGTGTGTGTGTGTGTGTGTGTGTGTGTGTGTGTGTGTGTGTGTGTGTGTGTCACGTTCTCACTCTCATCCCGTCACATATTGACGGACGGTCAGGGCCCCTCCCCGTCGCTATATTACGTACAGGGTACCCCTTTCCCGTCATTTTCTACGGGCAGGGCGTCCCATAGACCTTCATTGCGGACACAGCGGACCCCTTGCCCGTCAGGCTTCTACGGGCAGGGCGTCCCATGGACCTTCATAATGCCTATTTTAAGGTTCATTTGGCCATTAAAATGCGTTTTGATGAGTTTTTATTTCTGATTATTTGTGCAGTACATGTACATGATGTTTAGTTTGCTAGTTATGACGAAGATTACTTCATGAATGTGTACACATTCATGGTTGCTAAGGTGGTTGCTATGGACGCTGCAACAGCTCCCAGACCACGTGATCAACAACAATGGCTGTCCTTCGTGTTATTCTCGGTGGAAAAATGCCTATTTTAAGGTTAATTTGGCCATTAAAATGCGTTTTGATGTCATTGTATGCGAGTAATGAGTTTTTATTTCTAATTAGTTGTGCAGTACATGTACATGATGTTTAGTTTGCTAGTTATGACGAAGATTACCTTACGTCTGTGAGGAAAATACATGGGCTCAGAGCCTCGTATTTTTAAAATCTTTTTTTCCTTCTAATTTGTTATTCTTTTCAAAATAACACACTGTTATTTACTCACCAATAACATACAATTATCCTTGCTTTTATTTATTGGTTTAATTCCATAATCTCGGTCTTTTTTGGCGTTCGTCAGGAACTGAATTTCAAAATAAAAATAACCGGAAACAGACGTAGGCCTATAAGGGACAGTTCGAGCATCATTGCGATTGTCAAAATGTTTGAGTTTAGGATGGCGAAGACACTACACTACCCAGAATCCCCAGCTATCGTTGAGGACTACAGTGCCCGTGATTACTCTTCTAGGTCTGGGATTGGATGTTGGAGTGTCAGTGCGCCAAGGTTACAGCGTCAAACAGCTGTGTGAAATGGAACGAAACCACGCCAGACTATCCAAAACTGGAATCGAACGCCCCCCAGAACTACACACTACACTATTGTGTTTCGCAAAATGTTCTATGGGACGTCTCTACTGAACTTTTTCGTTTTCCCACAATTAGAAGTTGCCAGTATTAAACACATTGGTGTTATCAAATGTAAAACATATAATTAATAAATGGATAAAAATCGCTGTCCATAATGCGCAGCATCAATATATAGCATTAATATATACCCACATGACCGCTCATTGATACTTTGTAATTCTACTCCACTACAATTCAGAGGTTAACCTGGTATTTTTACTCCACTGCATTTATTTGAGTTACTTTGCAGATTCTGATTAATGATGTGAAATATAAACAACCCTTAAATCAGACTTTAGTTACACCTGAGTAAAATTCAGATAAGGTGATTGTCAAGTGCCAACAATCAGGAGAGATATTTGATACTTGTGCTTGAGAAGACTAAACATGTATCTGCAATTGACATTAATGGAAACGAGTAATAAAGTATATTAATTACTCGTTATTCTCTACTAATAGTTAATTAAAGACTATATATTATGGCTATTTTGCACATCCTTTTCAAGATTTTAAAGGTGTATTGACATATCATTTACACAACTTACGGTGTAGTTATGAAATGAATGAAAAACTTGGGTCACAGGTCGACAGTGCATTACAAGACATCTATCAATATGTGTGTACCTCCACCATTAAACTGTCATATTCTGCACATTTCTTATTCTATCTACATACATAAGAGTATAATTAATGTGTATAATATCAGTTAAAATAAGTGCTTCAACATAGTTAACATTGCAGGAAAGCAATATATTAGACGTTAAGTACTTTGTATTTATCTGTAGATAGATACCCCCAACGTTTTTTTCTTATTTAAAAGAAGACCGTAATCTGTTATTTAATGTTTAAATAAAGGTTAATTCGTTTTTCTGTTTTGCACCTCCTCCTATTAATATCTTTGTACATCCTGCACTAAACTGTTTTATTGAAGAGATCACTTATAGTATCTTCTTGATTTTTTATATTCTATATTTCTATCACAGACCTTCTACTTTCCCCCTATGAAAGTATATGTACTCTTAATATTTTTTTAATCAAATATAACACATAAAAACAATAATTCAATAACGTGCTTTAACCATTAGGCACACAAGGTACACACAGACACATAATTTTACAGCATATTGCTATACTATTTCAGAATCAGTATTTACATTCTTACATTCAAAATGCAATCCAATTCAAATCAGTAATATCTTTAAAAACTACAGTCCTTTTTATCAGCTGTGCACCGTTATGGTGTAAATATAACCTATCTATGAATTACATCAAATGTAAAAGTCAGCCGAATTAGTGTTGATACTGCAAGGAGACGTATTGTGTGAAGAGAAATTGAGAAGTTGTTTAATTGTTGATATATTTATGATCCACGTCAAGTATTCAGTTTCGGCGCCATTTCTTCCAGTTCTTCCAAAGGTCTTCTCATCAGGGCTCTCTAAATAAAGAACTACGGCAGATCTGTAATATTTAATGCAGCCGAACCGTGTATTACAATGCCGTTATGTGATGACTTTCAAAGAGAAAAGCAAGAGCACTCGGAATTAAGTATTATTTTAGTCTTTTCAAATGTTTTCCGGATTTCATATAATATAAACACCAAATCCCAGCATGCATTGCGGCTAAAACATCCAATCAGCGTAGCTGAGAATCTTGGGTAATCGCTCGAAATGCTACGTCTGTTTCCGGTTATTTTTATTTTTAAATTCAGTTCCTGACGAACGCCAAAAAAGACCGAGATTATGGAATTAAACCAATAAATAAAAGCAAGGATAATTGTATGTTATTGGTGAGTAAATAACAGTGTGTTATTTTGAAAAGAATAACAAATTAGAAGGAAAAAAAGATTTTAAAAATACGAGGCTCTGACCCCCATTTTCCTCACAGACGTAAGGTGATCTTCGTCATAACTAGCAAACTAAACATCATGTACATGTACTGCACAAATAATCAGAAATAAAAACTCATTACTCGCATACAATGACATCAAAACGCATTTTAATGGCCAAATGAACCATAAAATAGGCATTTTTCCACCGAGAATAACACGAAGGACAGCCATTGTTGTTGATCACGTGGTCTGGGAGCTGTTGCAGCGTCCATAGCAACCACCTTAGCAACCATGAATGTGTACACATTCATGAAGTAATCTTCGTCATAACTAGCAAACTAAACATCATGTACATGTACTGCACAAATAATCAGAAATAAAAACTCATTACTCGCATACAATGACATCAAAACGCATTTTAATGGCCAAATGAACCATAAAATAGGCATTTTTTCCACCGAGAATAACACGAAGGACAGCCATTGTTGTTGATCACGTGGTCTGGGAGCTGTTGCAGCGTCCATAGCAACCACCTTAGCAACCATGAATGTGTACACATTCATGAAGTAATCTTCGTCATAACTAGCAAACTAAACATCATGTACTGCACAAATAATCAGAAATAAAAACTCATTACTCGCATACAATGACATCAAAACGCATTTTAATGGCCAAATGAACCTTAATATAGGCATTTTCCACCGAGAATATCACGAAGGTCGGCCATCGTTGTTGATCACGTGGTCTATGAAGGTCTATGGGACGCCCTGCCCGTAGAAGCCTGACGGTCAAGGGGTCCGCTGTCCGCAATGAAGGTCTATGGGACGCCCTGCCCGTAGAAGCCTGACGGGCAAGGGGTACCCTGTACGTAATATAGCGACGGGGAGGGGCCCTGACCGTGTGTGTGTGTGTGTGTGTGTGTGTGTGTGTGTGTGTGTGTGTGTGTGTGTGTGTGTGTGTGTGTGTGTGTGTGTGTGTGTGTGTGTGTGTGTGTGTGTGTGTGTGTGTGTGTGTGTGTGTGTGTGTGTGTGTGTGTGTGTGTGTGTGTGTGTGTGTGTGTGTGTGTGTGTGTGTGTGTGTGTGTGTGTGTGTGTGTGTGTGTGTGTGTGTGTGTGTGTGTGTGTGTGTGTGTGTGTGTGTGTGTGTTGTGTGTGTGTGTGTGTGTTGTGTGTGTGTGTGTGTGTGTGTGTGTGTGTGTGTGTGTGTGTGTGTGGTGTGGAGTCGGGCGGTGCATTTTGTACCAGTTAGTCTATTGAGGGAGGTTGAGCTGATGCCGTAGAGAAGTGAGTTACAGTAGTCAAGGCGGGAAGACATGAAGGCATGGATAAGTCGTTCAGTCGTGTGTGAATTATAAATCGTGAACATTTAAATATAAAATATTTCTTGTGTGTACCAAAATATTTTAAGTGATTATTCTTAACCAAAATTACAAAAATGTTATAAAAACACATATTATTCTAATATGGGTCACATTTGACTCACTTATGGAAGAGTGTAGGGCCCAATCACTTGTACATCTGAGCTAAGCATAATAATGACCGTTGCTAAGGAGGATTAAGATAGAGAAATGAAAAGAGGTTAAAAGACGGAGCGCTGGACGTCAGATAAATCAACAGAAGAAGGCAGACAGGAAGTAAACACTAACGGGAACACGGTATGGGCTCTGGCATTGTTTAAGGACTTAGTGGAATAGAAACTGTGAACAGACTTGGACAGCTACAGAAAACATCGATCAGTGTTGCCATGCAGACATTTTGTCTGTAACACAACAGAAGTGTGTGTGTAATCCTGTACATTTGACTAGGGAAACACTGTCTGGTGTCTATCAATCAGCCCCTGCAGCCTGTAGTTACAAAACGGGATGACGTCAGCTCAGCTGTCTGAACAGGCACTCCAAGAAAAGATCGAAATGACTAATTCTCCATCCTCGCTGACACACTCCAGTTCTCCTGCTCCTTACTCTTATTTCCAGACCAAGTCACCATCAGCGGATCCTGTTAATAATTTACAGGCATGACTTTGAGTCAGTCAGCTGATACAGCCTGCTCTGTTTTCAAGGCACACCCAGAGTCAATCACTCAAAGTTGGTTAGTCAGTCAAGTCCTGATGCAAAGACTAGTCAGTGAATGAATCACTCGGCTCATACATCCTGTCTCTGGATCATTTAGCTCTTGTTGCTTTGTTAATGCAAAATTGCTTTCTAAATACAAAATGTTGGATGGGCAAATATCAGCACATTTAAGTTCAATCTGATTTGTGAAAATTACATTTCTTATTTACAAACAATAACAAGTGCTGTCCAATGTTGGAATGTTGGACTTATGGTCTTAAAGAGTTATGATTTAATCAATATAGTAATTGCTAGATCAATCAATAATAAAAAGTAATACATGTTGGAACTTTAGCTCAAATAGCTGGACATAGCGTTGGCGCTCATCAAGGGCTCAGCTAGTGGGAGAAACAAGGATGAAGGGACAGGTGTAATAAAACACAAAGCCTACTATGACTCATCGATGAATCACTCGGTGCGAGATGATTCATTCTGACGCTCATCACAGGATTTCCTTTCAGTGTCATGCACTGCTCAGACTTGTCAACCAAACACTCAAAGTTCAGTCACTTTGAACTTTGGTCCTATTCGCTGCCTGTTTGCTTTTCTGGTCGATGCTTTCCTAAATCCAGTCAAGCTTTGGTGACATAGTTTAGTATAGTGCTTGAAAAAAAGAGAATAGTTTGTCCTTGATGCCATCTTGATTGTTTTCCACATGTAGCGTGCGTTAATGCCCTGCTGACACTGGTGCTGTGCTTTGTGTCTTAACGCTGCGTTAAAGATTCTGACACGCTGTATGTCCTGCCTGCTGATCTGGTTACTGACCCAGGTATCATCTCTCCTGCTTACAGAATCTCTTGTTAAGAAAGGAAACTGCTGCAGCTGGCTGGTGTTTCCTCCTTTTCACTACATCTACCAGTTAGATGTTAAGAATTGAATAGGACCAAAGAGTTTCCTGCACATTTGGTTTGCTGCCAGGCCAGGACAGGACAGGACAGGACAGGACAGGCCAGGCCAGAACAGGACAGGACAGGACAGGACAGGACAGGACAGGACAGGCCAGGACAGGACAGGACAGGATAGGATAGGGCATGGCCCTGTAGATTAGAACCTACTCATAGGTCATCGCTATTGAGTGAATCACTCAGTGCTAGATGATTCATTCAGTGATTAAGTACTTTTTTAGGCTGACACTGAAGTTGGCATCGCAAAGGCTTCCTCGATTAAAAAGCTATGGGATTTTTACTTTGGATTTTTGGAATATTGCAGAAAAGAAAATCTGTGGCAAACACACATTTGGTCCTATACTTACACGGTACGTTAGCAGGATTATCCCCACATATTCACAACTCCACCACTAAACTAAAGTCTGATTTGTGATGCAATTTGTATTCTCTTTGAGTAACTTGTAACTGCCTTTTTAAGACAGGTAAAAGATTGACTTTCACGAGTGGGGTATTTATTGACGTATATGATGTCTTAAAACTAGTGCTGTCAAAATTATCGCGTTAACGGCGGTAATTAATTGTTTTAATTAATTGCGTTAAAATATTTAACGCATTTAACGCATGTGACGAATGGCCCGCCCCATACGTGCCACCAGTGGCAGCGCCAGGGTATGGCTGGGGTAGGCTACACCCATACCAAGAAATGGCTTAGCCCCACCATGAAAAATGATGTTAAAGTAAGCAAAATAAAGTCTGCCAACTCGCGCGGAGTAAATTGCACAGACAGCAGTTAGTAAGATTGATTTCAGTAGCCACGGTTTTGAAAACTTTTGTCACGTAGTGATCGTCTTCTCAATAGAACATCTTTGATAACGGCGTGGTGTTGTTGCAGGAAGTCCCGACGCAGAATGCTTTTGCTGTAGTACAGGGCAGAGCCATATACTAGTAATAATATGGCTCTGGTACAGGGGTGCACATAACTGGTACGCAGGTTATGTGCGTAATCTGAAATGCGTACCGTCACTTGTGTCACAAAGCGCATTTGCGTACCGACGTACTTGTGAAGCTTTTCCAGAAGGCGGTTAGATCACCGGACGACAGAGTCGGTCTCCGTGTGCACAGACAGGCTGCTGTTAACGTTGGTCTGTACAACGGAACTGTGCCAAAACTACGCCAACCGGCTGCGGAGGGAGACTCCCCCCTACACTGGAGAACTGCGCTAAAACAGCTGATCACAACGTTCACACTCTGTGGTCACGAAGTACTCCACTAGCCGCCGCCGCCGCCGCCACCCCCCCCCTCTGTCGACTTTCCTGAAGTACTCCCCCGTTGATAGAAATCAACACGTAATGAATTAAGACCCCACGGTTTGATGATTGATAGGTGTGTGGGTTGTCTTTCATTTTGACACGCAGTAAAATGTTATAATAAACATACATACTGTATGTTAAATGGATATATCCGCCTTCTTTCATTTATCTTTCCATTCCCACAACAATATACATAAAGAAATGGCATATTTTGGACATAGTTCGAATGGTGATTAATCTGATTACACATTTTAATCGTTTGACAGCACTACTTAAAACACAATGTCAGAATCTCTTCAGCTTGTATTAAACACAGACCTTATTTCAGACTAGCCAAAACATCATTCAAAACACCATTCACTTTGAGAGAGGGCACCCGTTAGTGCTAAAATGCTTACTTATTTCAGAGTTTAGGACTCATTCCTGCACCACCTTATACAGAGTTACAGTTACTGTATGCTTCTGTTGCTTCTCTGTAGCGGCTCCCAAACTGTGGAACGCTCTGCCCCTGGAGATCAGACGGGCCTCCACACTGCCTGCTTTTAAATCGCTTCTTAAAACCCACCTCTTCTCTTTAGCGTTTTAACATTTGGCGTTTCAACATCTTTCAGAGTGTTGCTTTTTTGCATTTAAATTGTTTTTTGTTTTTACTTGTACTTGTTTTATGGTGTGTGAGCTGAGCTGTGTTACTTTTTTGTATGCTTTGTTTTATCTATTTGCCTGTACAGCACTTTGGTCTGGAGGTTTAAAGTGCTTTATAAATAAAGTTGTATTGTATACTGTATGCTGGTCTTTCTGGTCTTATTGAAAGACATGATTTTATTATTTGTTTGTATCTATTCTGTCCGTGTCCCAGATAAATATCTCTTGTTAGTTTAACAGTTTGCTTTACTCTAGGGGGGTTTGGAGCACTACAGGTCTGAGGCTGATCTGCATCAGTTTGTCTTGTAACCGGGTCTTTTCATGGTTCTTTCTTTTTCCTTTTACTGAGGTTTTGTTAAATGTGAAGTGAGGAGTGCGGTGGCCTTTTTATGTTCAATACTATACTGTTTTTCTCACAATACAAACTCCTCCTGATGACATGACTTATTTTACATAGGCATTGAGATCCATGTCATCACACTGGGCTCCCCCTGTTGAATATGATATTTTGAAACATGACAACCAAAGAAGTCAAACTTGAAGTATGTGGAATTTCAGAGGTCACAGGGTTCCTATTCTGTTTGTTAAAGTATCAGAATATGTAGGAAACTAGAGAACAACAGAAAGCACTGTATACGTCCGAAACCCCTTTCTTCAATGTTAGAAAGCTGTGTTTTCAGTCAGTGGAATTTAGAAGAATGTGAACAAAGGTCACATCACTGAAGAAGATAGCAAAAACACTTTGGAATCCAGACTGATTCATGGAGGTTTGAATGTGTAGGAGTAACCTGTTTCCTCAATAAGAAGTGCAATACATCACAGGATCTGGGCAGTGTCGGGCACCTCATTGTTTGTCTTTACTATAAAGTTACCCCGCAATTGAGCCTTAACACCAGACATGTGTGAAGGGGCCCTATTGTGCTTTTTGGGGGTTTCCCTTTCCTGTACTGTGTTATAGGTTTGTGTGCATCCTTCCCACTGTGAATGGCAATGTGATATCCACATCTTCAACAGCTTGCGAAAAAAAATCCAAGGAACCGTTCAACAAGCGATTTAAAGATGAGAAACCAAAGTCTAAACTGAGCAATTTCGCATCACCTTGTTGGTAGAGTCAAAACTATCAGAGACAGCATAGAGAACAGTTGACAAAAGTATCCAGCCTAGCAAGATCAAATCGATGAAAGGAGCCTTCTGATGAAGCCAAACACCTTGTTGTTTATTTCTGAGCTCGATTTGCCTGTTGCTGTCATGGAGCCAAATTGGAGTAAGGCTCAGTTGGAAGCAGCTGAAACCCAGCGGGGATTGCTTTGATGGAGAGCCTCCTGTAATTAGTGAGCCATCAGAGTCCTGTCAGACCTCATGAGGATGTTCTGCTAACAGGATTGTCAGCATGATGACCACAGCTCGGAGACATGTGTTTGTCCTGGACGACACAAAGAAAATTGGTACATGTGTCAAATGGCTGCCACCCACTGGATTTGACAAGCTGGTGGACAGTCGTTTACAAGAAAGTAGGAGAAAGTACTATTTGTAGTAGAAAATAGTGAAAATGAACGCATGCATTGCTTCAAGTTTACTGTTAAAGCTACAGTACATGTCCACCAAGCCTACTTTGGCTTCATGATGCATTTAGCCAACAGACAAAGGGACCATTATCTGTTTATGACACACATGAATGGCATATTACATTACATTACATGTCACTTGTTAGACGCCTTTATCCAAAGCGACTTACATACTCAACACTGTGGGAAATCCCCACAGGAGAAATTTGGGGTGAAGTGTCTTGCCCAGGGACACAACTACATGCTGACTGCACTGGGGTTTGAACCTGTGACCCCCTGATCCCAACACCAAGGCTCTGTCCACTGCACCACACGCCTCCCCATATATGTCATAAAGAGTCATTGTGGAGTTTGTAGGCGTATTTCAAGGAGTACAATAATACTTAATAATACCCGTAATGGCCAGTAATAAAATGATCTGGGCAAGGTTCATTTTATGGTTCTGATTTTTCCAACAAGGCGTATAATTGTAGTGTAGAAAACATAGGGAGTGCTGAACCAGCTCATACAACTGGTGGTGATGTAGTTTAGAAATGAGGTGCCTTTTAGGGTAAATATTCTACTAAGAATTCAAAAACAGCGATTGTCCGATTTACTATAAATGAAAGTGTAAGGCAGTGGTTGGCCGTCTGAAAACCATCCAAGCATAGATTGTAAATTAAAAACGTAAAGAATACCCAAGTGGTTGGTTTATCAGTTTATCTAAAAAGTGTAAAGATTGAGACAATAATCAGTCTTTCCTACTGTCTTTTTTCCCTTCTCTGTAGACGAGTGGGGAGAAGGTTAGTCGGCTGAGTCTGGTAGACTTGGCTGGAAGTGAGCGAGCAGCAAAGACTGGAGCAGCCGGGGAGCGACTCAAGGAGGGCAGCAACATCAACAAGTACGGGAAAGCAACACTGAAACACTCAACACACACTTACACACAAACCCATTTGTGTCATTTAAACTCTAAATTGTCTTAAGATGTTTTCAACTTGGCAGTGCTACTTTCTTTAGCAAGACATTTCTTGTGTTGTCACGTGCCATTTTTTTCATTTGCACTTCTAGCTGGATGGTTAATGTGAAAAAAGCATATCTTCCTGGTTTTCGGTTACCCTTTTGTGAATTTGGTGCCTCTACAGCAACTTTCCTATACTCCTTATACCTAAATCATAGTAAAACACTTGACAGCATATTAGGAGGACCTTTTGTTTCCCTTGCCACCTGATAACCACGGTAAAAAATGAAAAGGAACGCATTTACCCGTAGTGTGTTTTTGTTTGTTTGTCAGGTCTCTGACCACGCTGGGTCTGGTGATTTCAGCGCTAGCCGAACAGGGAACAACGAAGAACAAAAACAAGTTTGTTCCTTACAGAGATTCTGTTCTGACATGGCTCCTGAAGGTACAGACACAATAAACGTGTTCACCAGAAAATTAGAAAAATATATTTCCTTTGTTTGACTATAGAGTGAATTTTCTTTCAACTTTCTTTTGTCCCTTTTTTTCCTTTCATGGTCACCTCTCTCCAGGACTGTCTGGGTGGCAACAGTCGCACAGCCATGGTTGCAACTGTGAGTCCAGCAGCAGATAACTACGATGAGACGCTCTCCACGCTGCGCTATGCAGACAGAGCAAAGAGCATTGTTAACCACGCTGTTGTCAACGAAGACCCCAATGCTCGCATCACCAGGGAACTCCGGGAGGAAGTAGATAAACTACGAGTGCAACTGACTCAGGCAGAGGTGGGATATCCTCGAAACTTTCAAAATCAACTTAAACAAATATCTGCCAGGGGTCACCAACCTTTTTTAGGATGAGAGCTACTTTAAAAAAATAAAACAAGTCAGAGGCTACTTTTACTACTTTTAAGTTTTTTGCAGTGTATGCATTTAGCACATTTTAACATTATTATATGCTTACCTTTAACCTTTGAGTGCTGTTTGGGTCTGTGGGACCCGTTTTCAGTGTTTACTCAAAGAAAATGTATGCAATTTAATTATTTTAACCTGCTTTATTTGGGGGGTGGACCTCACATCTCCTAGGGGGGTCCGGGGGCATGCTCCCCAGGAAGATTTTTTTTTTTAAATGTTGAAGTGAAAAGCATCAATCTGGTGCACTTTGAGCACAAAGTGAATTTATGGATACAGCTCTCAACACTCAGATGAAAGGGAGCTGTATACTTTTCAATAATCCAAACATCTTTAGAATATGATCACAACCAATAACAAATAATTTAAACTTGTTTATTCTTATCTTATGTTACATAGTTAGCATTCTTTCTTTCTATTTATGCATATTTTACTAACCACTCCCCTTTTAAACTGTTTTTATTGGCCTATAGTACACATTGGATTGATTTCTTACTGTATCTATATTAAATAAATAAAGGTGTGCTCTCTCTCTCTCTCTCTCTGTCTGTCTGTCTGTCTGTCGCTCTCTCTCTCTCTCGCTCTCGCTCTCGCTCTCTCTCTCTGTCTTGCTCGCTCACAGAGGCTGTGTGCTCCTCCGTGGCGATGATGGCTTGCGTTAAAAAATAATAATAAACATATTTGTAAAGTGGGGGGACACAAACGGGATTTCGAAAAGTGGGGGGACATGTCCCCCCTGTCCCCAGTGGAAATTACGCCATGCGTGTGTGTGCGTCAAGTGCAATAAATAATATGCAAGTTGCAACACACAGAGTAAAGCTCTGGCCCTCATATGCTGTATAGGCTGGCATGACTAGGTTGTGTTCAATGGGGCTGATGTGTTGTGTAGATTCTGCCAGAAGGAAAATCACGGTCACACTCCTTATGAAGCGGTGAGCTGCCACTCCACATTGTTTTTCTTCCCGACTGCAACGCTGGTCCCGCAAATCAAGCAAGAACGTGATTGGTCGATATTCACACCCTGCCGGGTGTTAGATAGATATAGAGTCGTAGTAAGTAAATAGAGTTCGCTATGATTTAGGTTTCGTTTATGCATAGGGTAGATT
Organism: Pseudochaenichthys georgianus; assembly: GCF_902827115.2. NCBI lineage: Eukaryota > Metazoa > Chordata > Actinopteri > Perciformes > Channichthyidae > Pseudochaenichthys > Pseudochaenichthys georgianus. Next base: position 15,744,382 of record NC_047505.1, read on the forward strand.
ATTTTAATTACATTTCCTTTTTTGTTGTGTATTTTTTACATTTTGGATTTTCTTGGCGAGCTATTTTTAGAACATGCCCCGCGGGCGACTCACGTTGCCCCTGCCGGCGACTAAGTGCCCGCGGGCACCGTGTTGGCTACCCCTGGCCTATACTTACTCTGATTTGTTGTTTCATTCCCCAGTCTTTGAAGGCCCCAGAGCTGAAAGACCGTCTGGAAGAGTCTGAAAAGTTGATTCAAGAGATGACCTACACCTGGGAGCAGAAGCTGAGAAAAACTGAGGAGATTGCACAGGTAAGACACAAGAGCTGGGAAAGTTATGATTTGTATTGATTTTGTAAAACTGCCCCGAGCAAGAGTTTTAGATATTGTGTGAATAGTATATCATATTTGTTTCTGTGTCTGTAGGAGCGTCAGAAGCAGCTGGAGAGTCTGGGCATTTCTCTCCAGTCATCAGGGATTAAAGTTGGAGATGATAAGAGTTATCTTGTCAACCTTAACGCCGATCCTGCCCTCAATGAACTGCTGGTGTACTATCTAAAGGTACACACACATGCATACAGACACTCTCCAGACCATGCTTTACTATGCCTTGTAACTTATTCCAAATATTTACACTGAGTATTATCACAAAGATGGAGTTCAATCTCACTATCATGTAATCCATCTGCCGGTTTAAACATTACTTAAGTCTTCACACATGACCATTATTTGGACTTGGAGTTGTCATAGCTTACTGGCTGATCAGGAGTCAGCTATCTGAACAACAGTGGGCGCTTTTGGAAAACAGTGATGTGTGTGTTGGGAAGCAAAGAATTATACCCATTTACCAAATTTAAAAGCACAACATGTTTCCAAGTAGTGTTAATTTCGTTGACTAAAACTATGACGAAATATGTTCGTCAACGACCTTTTTTTCCATGACGAAAACGAGACTATGACGAGACGGCACCGACGGCAGTAAACAATAACTGTAACGAAATCATCATGCAATATCGTTGACGAAAAGTGACGAGACGAAAATGTAGTTTGCTAAATAAAAACTATGCCAACATCTCTCTTTACTTTCGTTGACGAAAAATGAGGAGACGAAATATTATCAAAGATAACGTTACATCTCTGATAGTCAGTTTTTCTCTCAGCAGTTCCATTTCCGGTGCTGCGGCACTGGCAGGGCAGCAGCTGTGTGTGTCTGTGCTGCGCGCGGCGGTAGATTTGAATTACACCGGGCAGCGGCACATTGTTAACGTGAAAGACTCGGGTCTAACTCATGGTCTAACTAACCTTATTTAACAGAAAAATAAAATGGCAACAACAGGGCTTGGGAGCAGTGGTCGCACTCGCGTTAACCGAATACCCCCCGTCAGCGCGAGTGAGTGATACATTGTGCTCTCGACGGATAATAATGGATTATGACGGAAATGTTACGATCCTGTCCGTCAAAATGACTGACAACGAAAAAGTCTAAAGCCACCACTGCTTGGGAGAAAGAAACAATGTGATATTTGCGCCCATTTTCGCTACAATGAGGCGGAGAAAAAAAGCGAATGCATTGTTTTATCAGAAGGGAAGCAATGTGGCCATAACACAGCTGGTAAAAACACCACAAACCTGACCAGATACTCTCTGCAAAGCTTCTTAATCATTCAACCTGTGTTTTTCATCAAATAAGGACGAGATATAATCCTATTTATTTATATACTAAAATGACAAATTATTGGTTTTGGCTAGACTAGTTTGACTGAAATGTTCTATATAATCTGATGACTAAAAAAGACTCAACAGTTTTCATTGACAGAAAGTAGACTAAAATAATTAGTTTTCTTTGACTAAAATAAGACTAAAATGCTCAGACTTTTAGTCGACTAAATCTGGACTAAATAAAAACAGGATGAAGGTGACTAAATATGACTAAAACTAAAAAGAAAATTTAACACAGGACTAAGACTAAAACTAAATAAAAAAATAGCTGACGAAATTAACACTATTTCCAAGAAAACATGTTTCCAAGACGGCGATTGGTGAACAAAATAGATTAAGTCAAAACAAGAGATTCTGTAAATTCATTTCTAGCAAGAATTGATGCGCTTTATTAAATTATGTGTAGGCTTCACTCCAGAATACATAACATGTATTCAATTGTCCCACCATATATGCTAAAAATGCTTTACGATATCTTGAATGTCCTGTCTTAGGAACACACGAAGGTGGGCTCGGCAGACTCTCAGGACATCCAGCTGTGCGGCATGGGTATCCAGGCAGAGCACTGTGTCATCAACATTAATGCTGATGCTGCGGTCATCCTCAGCCCGTACCGCAACGCTAGGTAAGGGATGCACTGCACTGACAGTGGTTAAGAGTTCCCAATATGTCAAGAAATAGTTAAACCAGTTTTCTAACAGTAAATCCTAATGTCATGCTGTCTTCACTTTGTTATAGGACGTGTGTAAACGGTTCTCCAGTTACTAGTGCTCTGCAGCTTCACCATGGCGACCGAATCTTCTGGGGAAACAACCACTTCTTCAGGTAATTGTATACCCTCAAAATATTTGCATGTGTTTATTTATCTTTTTCATTATTCTATTGCTATTCATTTGATAAAATCATCTCAGTATTTCAACATATAATGTCATTTTATAAAGTTTGCAACTGCTATAAACACATACAGATTTGTACTGATTAACATCCAATGAATGTGCTCTGTACCAGCTTTATAGCATATATGACTTCATATCAGTGACAATTAAGATATAGCAAATCAACCAGCTCATTGTTAATTAACTGGACATCCTCCCTCCAGGATCAACCTGCCTAAGCGGCGTGCTCGGGGAGCTGAGGATGAGGAGGGCGAGGGGGGCCTGATGAAGAACAGTGGCAGTAGTGAGCAGCTGGATGCAGATGGTGACACAGGCAGCGAAGTGTCCAGTGAGGTCAGCTTCTCCTACGAGTTCGCTCAGACAGAGGTCATGATGAAAGCCCTGGGCAATAACGGTAAATAGTATTAGTCTGCATTGACAGAGTATTCGTTAGTTAAGTCCCTGTCATGTTTTCTGACTTTTGTTTTGTTCCCTCAGATCCAATGCAAGCAGTCCTCCAATCTCTGGAGAGGCAGCATGAAGAGGAGAAGCAATCTGCTCTGGAGCGGCAGAGACAGATGTACGAGCAGGAGCTCCAGCAGCTCCGCAAGAAGCTGAACCCGGACCGTCTGTCGTCCGGCTCCTCTGGAGGACCGCCGTCTGGACAGCAGGCCCCAGGACAGCAGTCCCACTACCGCAGCCTGGAGAGACTGAGCATGGGAGGGATGAGTCACTCAACCAGCGCTCAGAGCAGACTGAGGCAGTGGAATGAGGACAGGTCAGAGTGAGACCACAAATATATTTACACTCCAAATAACAGACTTTATCTCCACCAGGCGTAAGCCTCTTATGTTGCATGTTAATGTCCCATCTGCCTTTTTTGTACTGACTTATGACTCGATGATTTCATGTGGTTGTGGTCATTCAAAGCTTGAAAAACGTGTACACTTTTTTGATACCGTCATTGACTGACTCCTAAATCCTCTTAACAGGCCACAAGTGCTCAACAACTGCCTCAGTAGCAAAAGGCATTTAAGGCCATTATCCAGGCTAAGCCTTACCGTGTCTGTTGGAGGCCACATGTTGCCCTTTATTGTGTCTCAAAAACTGAAATCACAAAAACATTTTGAACCTGAGCATTTGCAAATGAATTTGATTCCCGAGCTTCTGATCCACTAAAGCTAAGCACAGATTGAGAGCAATACATCCCTGTTTGTGTTTCTGCTAAGATATGAATGCAAACTAAACACTTGCTCCTTGTATTCCCTCCTCCTCCTCACCTCTGTCCACCCTTCTCCCTCCCCCCTTCAGGGAGGCGGTGTTGGTTAGGAGTCTGCGGCGGTTGAGGGAGCAGATCGTGAGAGCCAACCTCCTGGTTCAAGAAGCTTGTTTCATCTCTGATGAGCTGGAGCGACACACAGAGTACAGAGTCACTCTGCAGATCCCATCAGACAACCTCAACGCAAACCGCAAGGTCTCACACACACAAGCAGCTAGTCACTCATGCAAAGATACAATTCTTCTGCACAGAAAATCCTCAATGGTGTGTGTGTGTGTGTGTGTGTGTGTGTGTGTGTGTGTGTGTGTGTGTGTGTGTGTGTGTGTGTGTGTGTGTGTGTGTGTGTGTGTGTGTGTGTGTGTGTGTGTGTGTGTGTGTGTGTGTGTGTGTGTGTGTGTGTGTGTGTGTGTGTGTGTGTGTGTGTGTGTGTGTGTGTGTGTGTGTGTGTGTGTGTGTGTGTGTGTGTGTGTGTGTGTGTGTGTGTGTGTGTGTGTGTGTGTGTGTGTGTATATATATATATATATAGAGGGACGCTGTGCTCAGTGAACCAGCAATTCAAGTTCGACGCCGGTGTCGAGGGAAGCAGATCTGGAGTCTAGAGAAGATGGAGAACCGTCTGGTGGACATGAGAGAGCTGTACCAGGAGTGGCAGGACTACCAGCTCCATGACCAGGACAACCCTGTGAGTTGACTTGAGATGTATTCTCGGAAAGTCTTACAATAACCCTGCCAGGACAGCAGGACAGCTATGGAACCATCAACGATGCACTATGCTGCTAAAAACATGCAAACTAAACAAAGTTCTCCTGTGTTTTAAATCAATGTTCTTCTTTTATTCCAGGTGATGCGCTCATATTTCCGTCGGGCAGACCCGTTTTTTGACGAGCAGGAAAACCACAGTCTGATTGGCGTCGCAAACGTCTTCCTTTCCTGTCTCTTCTACGATGTGAAACTCAACTATGCTGTTCCCATCATTAACCAGAAGGGGGAGGTAGGCATCCAGAAACGTGTTGGTTATCATGTTCATTCTCACATCGCTTATCATCCTTTTGTCATGAAGTAGTACCATTAATGGATGGAAAATCTGAGCTTGGAACAAAATGTCTCTAGACTTGGTGTAATATGATGTAGTTTCTATCAAATTTCAACAGCTACTTCTATTAATACTTTTACATTTTTCTCCAGTATGTCTTTTAAATCCTGCACAGTCATACATATCAGTGTCAAATGTCAAAGAATATTGACCATTTTGCTAGATTGCTATAAAAGCATGTAAGAAAAGATTTAAAAGAATTGTCCAAGCTGGATGTTCACAATATAACTCCCAGTGGTGGATGAGACATCCACAGATACATTCTAGGTATGGTTGGGTTATAAATGTTATTTTTTTTAATATATTCCCCTCTCCTCTCCTGTGGTCAGGTTGCAGGGCGTCTTCATGTGGAGGTGGTGAGGGTCGGAGGGGGTTTAGAGGACAACATGGCTGGAGGCGATGAAACCGACAACAACCAAGACGCTGAAGTCCCAGATCGCAAACTGGTCTGCATGGTAAGAAATAGGGCTGCACGATTTTGGGAAAAAATCTAATTGCGATTTTCTGACAAATATTGCGATTGCGATTCGAATTGCGATATTTGTTTTTAAGCGACCCAGCGGAAGTTTATTGTAAAATGCGGCCAGAACTCCGGCTAGGAAGGTCGTATCAACGTGCTCCCGTCTCTAGCACCCCCGCAGCCCGAGCTACGAGTGAAAAAACTAAACTTCCGTTGGGTTGCTTTAAAATCAAGCTTCAGTTTAAGATTCACTCTGTAATAGAAACACGTGATGGAGCAGTACTAACCTGACTCAGAAACCATCTAGGAAAGCTCCATTGGAAGCCATTTGGAAAGGGCAGGCACTTTCAAAAGCACTTGGCAGGTGATTGGATCAATCTGTCTATCACCTTCTATCATGGGCTACTTCTGATTGATTAACAATGGCTGGTACATGTGGAGCACAGCACTTCTGATTGGTGTGGATGACTGACACACAATAAAGGAAAAAAATCGCAGTCTTTGAAATCGCGATTTCGATTTAAAATCGATTAATCATTCAGCCCTAGTAAGAAAGACAGATCATCGGAGAGTTTTACATTATCGTTATTCCTACCTGGCTCTGTTGGCAGTTCAAAATCATTCCAGGACCTTTGTTTTATAGTGAGTTTTATAATGAGTGGGTTCTAGAGGTCTAGGTTTAGATACACCTAGTGAACAGTCTTGCAATACAAATACAAGGTTTTGAAGTTTCAGCTTTTGCTAAAAAGTTTTAGAGAGGAGTTGTTTCAACCCTAAAATGATTTTGAAGTTTGCATTTAAATGACTTGTTTTGCCCGGTTTATCCTCCACAGCTTAAGATCCTGCAGGCCACTGGTCTTCCCCAGTACCTGTCCAACTTCGTCTTCTGTCAGTATTCCTTCTGGGACCAGCCTGAGCCCATCATCGTGGCTCCTGAAGTAGACCCATCGTCTTCGTCGCCCAGCACAAAAGACCCACACTGCATGGTGGTGTTTGACAGCTGCAAGGTAAAGCCAGGGAGGGAAGAGGTGTAGGGCAATCATTGTTGAAACTGACACATAGAAAGTTGGAGAGCAAATGTGTATATAACAATTGGTGAGGCTGAGCTAGTGGTATCATACTGATCTTTCTTTGTTCCGTAGGAGGTGGCAGTGTCAGTATCGGAAGATTTCATCGAATACCTGACTGAAGGAGCGGTCGCCATTGAGGTATACGGACACAGACAGGCCGACGCAGGAAGAAACCCCGCCCTGTGGGACCTCAGCATCATCCAGGCCAAGACACGCACACTACGAGACAGGTAGACACACGCAGTCCTCTTTGTATTTCTCTTTTTTCCCATTACCTAAACAAAAAAAGAATTGTTGTCTTGCTGTGCTGACAATAATAATTGTTGTAGGTGGAGCGAGGTAACGCGACGCCTCGAGCTGTGGATTCAAATCCTGGAGGTAAACGAGAATGGAGAATTTGTCCCAGTGGAAGTTGTTCCTGCTAGAGATGTTCAGACCGGGGGAATCTTCCAGCTTCGTCAGGTAGGGAAAAGCCCAGACGCACACAACCACAGCCAACCTGCTCACATGTGGAACTAGCACATATAACCAACCAACAGAAGCCAACATCTAAATATTTGTCTAAACTTCTGTGTCCTCCAGGGTCAGTCGAGGCGAATCCAGGTGGACGTGCGTTCAGTTCAGGACTCGGGCACCATGCCGCTGATATCAGAAATCCTGCTTGCAGTGTCAGTTGGATGTGTGGAGATTAGAAACACCACAGCTAACCAGGAAGTGGATGAGATGGACAGTTATCAGGTAGATCAGTTTAACACAGCTCTGTTTACAGTCTTTGACAATAGGTGAACTGAGGCGGAAGATAATGAACCGACTGGTTTGTTGTTTAGGAGACAGACCTGGAACGCTTGCGACGGCAGTGGTTGGCCGCTCTCACCAAGAGGCAGGAGTATCTCGACGAGCACCTGCAGAGCTTAGTCAGCCAAGCAGGTATGAGTACACCCCACACATGAGTATAACAACATACATAAAACATGCCAACACTGTTGTTCGTGGTTCTGCTCTGTTAAAAATAGGCAGGGGAGCATATAACCCTCCATCACTGTACATTTGATGTTAAAGAAAGAGTGGTAACCATAGTTGTTGCTTAGTTAAATACTTTCAAAATGACACGATGAGGCTTTGGACTAATACTCTGAAATGTAAGAATATACACTTAAGCTTGTGAAACTAGCAACTTCTATTTTGAGTCTCAAAATGTAGCTTTTCTTCTTCCCCTTACGGGTTGTGAAGCCCTTTATTAATGCAACATCTTTTGCAAAGACAAATGAAAAGTCTTCTTTACAATAAACATTTCCCACAGAAAACGTTTAATATGGATTACTAACTTATAAACAACCCTTCAAAAACTGTTCCATCAAAATAAAGTCACAACATTCACATCTAACAATCCGTAACACTCCCCTCTCTCAGGAAAGTTATGGTCTCTAGCTTGTAGGCATCTTCTGTAGCAAGGGTTACATGTTTGAGGCATGTTGTGTGTTCAGAAAAGACAGAAGATGACATGGAGAGGGAGGCCCAGCTGCTGGAGTGGCGCTTGACTCTGACCGAGGAGAGAAACGCTGTCATGGTGCCGTTCCCTGGCAGCGGCATTCCTGGAGCTCCTGCTGAATGGTATGACACATGGCACGTTGAGTGTGCGCCAGGGTTTCCGCTAGGATTTTTTCTCGCCGGTCAAATATCCGGGCAGAATTTATTTTACCGGACAAATTTGAAACTTACCGGTCATATTTCAATAATAATAATAAGAGTTGTGTAGCAGAGTTTCCGTTAGCAGGTAATTACCGGACTATGAGCAGATATGCTGATGTTTAAAACTCAGTTCACGGGGCTCATTTTTATATTGCTTCAGTTTATAATCGTAACAGATCGAAAAATTCAGATTCATTTTTCAATAAATGATTCCACAAACAACATAATTATTACATTCAAACAAACTACTTGTAGTAGATAACGTACATTATTCAGAAGTTTACATTACATTTGAATAATAACACGGGAGAAACGGAGCCTCTCTTTTCCCCTCTCTCTCTCCTGACAGCACCTCAGTTTCTCAAGCAGCTCCTGCAGCTCTCGCTAAACAGAGGGCGGGGCTTCAGGTGATTATGGAGCTGCGTGTCTCGGTCAGACTCAGCAGCCGATCTGATCTCTCTCTCTCGTCCGGTTACACTTCACTCGCGTTTATGTCCATATCGATCAGATCCAGCTCTCCTGATTGGCCTTTATAGAGAGCACCGATCAAACTATGAAGAGTGAATATCGGCCGATAATGACCGGCGGCCGATCGATCGGAGCCTCCCTAATTATTACCAGACATTTTGACCGGCAGGTTTTGAATTTACCGGTTTTTAATAAATTGTACCAGCTAAAAACCGGTAATTACCGGCTAACGGAAACCATGGTGTGCGCGTCTATCATTTCATATATTTAATTATTATATTTAATTATTACCTTGTGATTGCCTCAACATCATTTCAATAAGGCTAGTATATTTGTTTAATATAGTGTCTGCCATGTTTTTTCTTATAGGGTTCCTCTGCCGGGAATGGAGACTCATATTCCTGTCCTCTTCCTGAACCTCAAACGTAAGTCACCTCTAAATAGCCTACGCTAAATCACTGCTAAATAATATATGCTCATGCACGCTTAATAAAGTATGCCAAGTCATGTCTAAATACATATGCCAAGTCAACACTAAATTGCTAAGTCACATATCAAATATGCTAAGTCACCTCTTGACATCATATGCTACGTGACTGCTAAGTAAAATATGCTAGGTCATCTCTAAATAACACATGGTATGTCACCGCTTAATTCATAGCCCGTCTAATGTGTTCTTCAACTGGCTGATTTATAAAGTTTGTTATTGATTTCCCAGCTGATGACCTCAGCTCTCAGGACCAGTTTGAGGTTACTGACGCTGGAGGCTGGGACGCCACTCTGAATGGAGAAGATGAGGACGACTTCTTTGACCTACAGATTGTCAAACACTACGACGGAGAGGTGAGGAATGACCCGCATGAGGAAGTCCATTTTTGAAATTGTGTATATTTATTAATATTTATATCAATATCTCTGTCAATTTCATATAACTCGCGCCTTCTTTTTTAGTTGCTTAGTTTGTTTAATATAGAGTCGTTATGAATTTGTTTTAAAGCTCAATAAATAACAAAGAAGACCTTTGACCGGCAACTTTTCTCATTTTGTCCGGAAGATTTAAACTTTGTTGACTGGCAAAAAAAAATTCTAACGGCAACTCTGGCTGTGACTTCTTTACAGCGTTTCTTTATTTGTTTGGTTAAATGTAACTACAGCATTGCATAATTGTAGAGTACCTAAAGAAACGACAATAAAGATTTGTTTCCCTTTAACCAATGACGTTGTCGACCCTGCAGGTGAAAGCAGAGGCATCATGGGACTCTACGGTCCACGAGTGTCCGCAGCTCAGTCGTGGGGGGGCGTGGCCGGAGCAGCGGGTTTACCTGACCATCCGGGTGGTGGTCCAGCTCAGCCACCCTGCCGACATGCAGCTGGTCCTGAGGAAGAGGATCTGCGTCAACGTGAACCCGGGCCGCCAGGGTTTTGCACACAACTTCCTGAAAAGGATGTCCACGCGCAGCACCATACCTGGCTGCGGGGTCACCTTCGAGGTGGTCTCCAACATCCCCGGGGTAAGGCCAGGGGAAACAAATAGTCATGTCATGCTTTGCTCAGCAACAGGGTGAATTATTAAACACAATCTTTTTTTGGTCCCATCAGGACGCCCCTGGCTCAGAAGACAGGGAGATGCTGGCCAACCTCGCTGCCAGCGCACACAGCAACCAGTCACCGGATGAAGAAGCTGCTATTGAGAAATACCTCCGCAGTGTCCTCAGCCTGGAGAACATCCTGACTCTGGACAGACTCAGACAGGTGGGTGGAGACGCTGGGAAAATATAAAAAGTCTAAAACAGATAGAACTTAGAATGACAGGAAGGTGTGCAGTTGGTTTTAAGCTCAATAAGACGCAGGATATAAAATGTATCCAAGTTGTGATTTGTGTTTGTTTTTCCTGATTGAGTGCTTTCTAATATGTTGAAAATGTTCGGTTGCTTTATAGGAGGTGGCAGTGAAGGAGCAACTGACCAGCAGAGGAAAAGGCAACAGACGGAGCATCAGTTCTCCTTCTGTCCACAGGGTAAAACACACACACAATGACATTATACTGCACTCAATGATAATCCAATATAGAACAATATGATATGAATCATCTCTCTGTCCATCCGTCCTCAGCTGTCTGGAAGTAGACAAGACCTGTCCACATCTTGCCTGGAAGATAAGGTAACATACCTGTGCTGGTTCTTGTTGACTGTTCTTAAAGTAATGCGTTCAAATATGTTACGATTAATTGAGGGTCCAGTGGTAACTGTCGGTCTTAAGTGACTAAATACCAAACAACACCTCCCACCTAATATATCTGTTCCTTTTTACCATTGACATGTTTTTGTGTTTTTCAAACCAATGTCCCATCATCTGTTCCTCAGGGTCGATGGGAGAGTCAGCAGGATATCTTCATGCCTTCTCAGTTTCACCGCACCCTCCCACGGCCCGCCTCCTCCCCCTCCACCTACTCCACCTCTCCTTCTTCATCCCAGTCTCCCTTCGGTATGACACCCCCACAGAACCAGGAGCCGGAGCAAGGTAAACCCCCTCTCTTTACCCCCATCACTGCTCCTTTCTTCTTTTCTCTACCATACATTCCTCATCACTTTTCCTCCATATTGCTAACTTCTATTCTCCCATCTTTCGTTCTTCTTTCTGGGTTCATCATTTCTACTATATACTCATATCTAAATCACTTGGCTCAACCGCTCAAAAGGTTGCTCTGATGTCGAAGAGGAATATGTAAAAATCTGCCATAACATATTATTATTATTATATATAAATATATTTAGATTATTTCCCTAGTCTTTTAACCAACTTTAATGTTTATTCATTTTCAGTTTATTTAAAAAATGCCACTGTTGTTCACAATAAATTATTTTCTGTATAACAAATACTACGTTTTGTTTTCTACGTCTAGGATATGTTAATAATTAGCAACCAGAGATTTTGATGCCTTTCTGTGCAGTAAAACAGGACACTTGGAACCACATTGAGCCACATTTCCATTTGAAAAAAGTAATTGGTACAATTTGGATTCCAGGGCTCTAGATTGAAAGCCTGATATGATAGAATACATTATTTACTGGTTTTCAATATTTGCATTTAAACAGACAAAAAGCAAAATTCCCTACACAACCTAATGTGTCATTGGTTACCTAACAAACTACGTGTCCGCTCTGTTCCCTTTGTTTACCAACGGCAGTGATGCGTAATGTCTCTAGTTCCTACCTGCTCCTTTTAGTGTTGCTTACATCCATTGCTGTAACATTCTTTGTCTAACGCATTCTTCTCTCTCAAATTCATTAACAAAGCATTTCTCTGTGCCATAGTGATTTCATGTCAGTGTCAGAAATCATGTTTCTGTGCTGTGCTTTAGGTTAATTCCGTTCTGAAAATGAACAGAATTAATATATTTTCTTTTAGTAATTTCTGTTCCATAGTCCAGTGATTAGGATGTTTGTAATCTTGTTTCGATGGCTCAATCAACCGTCTGCGTGTTTTACGGCCGGCTGATGTCTTCTCCTGTCAGTCTGTCACTGTTGGGGTTTTTGCCATTTCCTGGACTCGCTTTCAACTTTCTGTCTTAATCTTTCACACCTCCTCTACCTCCCACACCTGCTCCTCGCTTCCTTCCTCTCCTCTCTCACCTCCTCACCCCCCTCCCCCAGGTCGTTCAGGACTTGCTGCCTCTTATCTTTCAGTTAAGGCGCTGGTTCCTCAGATGCCCAAACTGCTCAAGTCTCTGTTTCCAGCACGGGACGAGAAGAAGGATCTGAGACCCTCGCCACACAGCCAGCAGGTGAGCAGAGACGCTGAAGTAGAGCTCCCCCAGGACTTATGTAGCTGTGTGAGAGGTGGAACCAGGGTCCCATTCATTTAGCCTTGCTGGAGAAATAAATATGAAATACAGGTTGCAAGTGTTCCTGTCATGACCTCGTGTGTTGTTACTCAGCAGCATGTCCCTCGCATCGTGACATCAGGAGGGGACGAAAATCGACTCAAGGCTGAGACGGTGAGATAATGCCCCGGTCTGCTTTCCCCTCTGTTGTTTGTTGTTTATTTAACATTTGAAGTGCATTTGTAATCTGATCTTTGTCCGTGGATATCCGCTGCAGTCTTCTTCACAACCCTGTCATATTCCAGCTGCACAATGTAGACCTCGTTTTAAATCTGTGGTCACTCTGGAAATGAAAGTGCCTACTGTTATTTATTTGTTCTCAACATAATTGTTTCATTTCATTTCAAACCTTTATTTATACAGATAAATCCCATTGAGATCATTGATCTCTTTTCCAAGGGAGACCTGTTCAAGTAGTTCCACATGAAACATAAAAGCATAAACAGAACAACAAAAGGACATCATACAGCATCATTTACATAATTATCCACATAAACAGGTACCAATAGCTTCCGATTGACTAGCATCCAACCGAGCTTTAAAAACATTTAGTGGCACCAGATTTCTCAGTTTCCATTTAATTTGCAGACTATTCCAAGACAGAGGAGCTGCGCATCTAAAAGCTTTCTTCCCTAAGACAGTCCTAGCAGTTGGCACATTTAATAAAACCACAGCATTCGATCTCAGGCAGTAGCCACTTACAATTCTCCGTGAGATCAGGGAGCAGATATAAGATGGAAGTTTCCCTAACATGGCTTTGTATATAAAAATGTACCAGTGACTGAGCCTCCGTACAGTTAGTGAAAGCAAAGCAGCCCTTGCATACAGGGTACAGTGATGGGTTAATGCTTTACAGTTTGTCACAAATCTCAGTGCGCTGTGATACGCAGCATCTAACTTGACCAGGCAATGGGCAGGTGCATTCATATACATCATATCCCCATAGTCCAGCACAGGTAAAAAGGTCACAGTGACTAGCCTTTTCCTGGCCTCAAGCGAGAAACAGGACTTGTTTCTGAAAAAGAAACCTAGCCTAACCCTCAGCTTTTTTAGCAGGTTATTGACATGAAGTTTAAAAGAGAGACAATCATCAAGCCAGATACCAAGGTATTTGTAACAGGTAATAACTTGAAGTTTTATTCCTTGCGTAGTCACAATATCTAGAACAGGCTCTGGTGTCTTTTTAGCTTTAGAAAAGAGCATTACCTTGGTTTTATCCACATTTAAAAGAAGCTTTAGTTCAGAGAGCTGAGTCTGAATAGTGTTAAAAACAGCCTGTAATTGAACACCAGCCTCCTTAATGGAGGGACCTGCACAGTACATCACAGTATCATCCCCATAAAAATGTAAAGTAGCTTCATCCACATTATCACCTAAACTGTTGATGTAGATGGAGAATAAAAGTGGACCTAAAACAGAACCTTGAGGAACACCATTAGCAATGTTTAACCACTCAGAAGACAGCCCATCAAAATGAACACATTGGGACCTTTCAGAGAGGTAGTTCACAAACCACCCACTGCATGGCTGGACATGCCTATACTGGCTAGCCTCTGCTTTAAAATGCGACGGTGTCAAACGCTTTTGAAAGGTCAATAAATCCACTCCACCTCAAGCGATAGAATTACTAACAAAGAACTGCTAACAGAGCACTTATATACTAATAAAGGACTGGCTTATCTATAGCCAGTTGAGTAGCACTTGAAATAGTTGGCTCTATGAAACCTGATGTACTTTATGATTCTGTTTTCTTCAAGGTTGTGTCTTCCTGGTCGAAGGTACTTATTGTAAGTCGCTTTGGATAAAAGCGTCAGCTAAATGCAATGTAATAAATAGAGCTGCACAACTCTGCTTATTATCTAAAATACTCGCCACATCAATCACCATTTTCATTGTGGCAGTGATGATGCTGTGTTGCTTTCTGAAGCCTGACTGATGTTTAGACAGGATGTCATTTGTACATAAAAACACCTTTACCTGTTCACTCACTAAGCGTTCAAGAACCTTAGCCAGAACTGACAACTTAGAGATTGGCCTATAGTTATTTAATAAGGTTGCCTCCCCTCCATTTAGCAAAGGCAGGACATAAGCAGACTTCCATACTTTTGGAATTGTGTTAGTGCTGAGGGAGAGGTTAAAAAGAGTAGTGAGAGGTGGACCAATAAAATCTGCAGCTATCTTTAAAAAGAAAGGTTCTACGTTGTCCGGGCCGGCCGGTTTCTTAGGATCTAACTTGGTTAAAGCTTCACGAACAACATCAACAGTAAAAGGGGTAAAACTAAAAGAGTTTTCCAACACATGTTTTTCAGAGTCACAGACTGTAGTGTTCACAGAAGCAGAGTTAGTGACAGAATCAGATAGTACTTTGATTTAGCACTTTTGATTTGCGATGTGAAGCTATTTCTTAGCTGCCTAAAACGCAGCCATTCTACCTCTGAGCCTGATTTCCTAGCCTTTGCCCAGGCCTTGTTTCTCTCATGAAGGAGACTGGCAGAAAACCAAGGATTGTCTCGTCCCTTTACTCTAAATGTACGCAGGGGTGCATGTCTATCAATGATCTCCATGAAACCAAGATAAAAATAAGACCATGCGGTTTCCACATCAGCACACAGATCGATTTTACCCCAATCAAACCCAAACAGATCATGCACAAAACCCTGCTCCACAAAATGTTTTATGTCTCTCTTGATGATAATGCGAGGTTTAACCTTCAGTTTGGGGACTGACGGGAGATGGTCAGGCAGCCGAGACTCGGATCATTGTGAAATGTTGTCCATAGTGTTTGCTAAGCTTCAGAAACAATAGATTTGACCCTTAAAGAATGAATCCAATTACTTTTTGTTAAGCCATTTCCTCGTAATGGCTTAAGCCAGTTTCTACTAGTATTCATTTAGTCAGACAGTTTAGATTGATTTTGTCAAGTGACCTTGATGAGTCAACCGCCTGAGCTTTTAACTCAGTCCATTTTAATCTGATCTTATTAAAACAAAACATCAACGGAGATAACACAAGTAGCATCAGTAGCACCATTTTCCAGTCGTTGATTATTTTACTGATTATTGTTTTGTTGTTTTGCCTTGCATGCTCTCGTCTGTCCCCCTGTTCCTGTGGCAACCGTTGGTTTCCTGTAGCCTGCTATTCTGCGACCCGCAACCAAAGACCGACGGGCAGAGTTCCCAGAAGTCCCTCCTCTTCCTGTGCATGACCCGCATGACATCACCCCCCTCAGCCCCCTCAGCCAGTCGTCGAGCGGCTACTTCTCCAGTAGTGTTTCTACGGTTACCCTGTCTGACGTCCTCCAGCCCTCCTCCTCGTCCTCCTCCCTCCTGGCTGCTGACACTACGTTACCCACAAACCCCCAGACGCAGGGTGCTGACAGGAACGATGTTGTAACCTCTCCTTCTCAGTGTGGCGCCAAGATGGCTGTCGTCGCTCCACCCACTTCCCACAGCTCAGCCAATCACAACAACGTCTCCTCAGAAAACTCCGTCTCCGAACACAAGCTGGTCAACTCAGGAGGAGGAGTAGGAGGAGGAGGAGGGGGGGGGAGGGGGGGAAGGCTTTGAGAGGCTGGAGATCTTTGTGGACGATGAAGAGCGTAGCAATAATGACGTACTGCCTGATTGGCTGTCAGAGGGAGCGTTTGTTACAGTAGGAAGCAATAAGGCCGGGACAGTACGCTACGTGGGAGTGACGCAGTTTGCTGATGGAGTGTGGGTGGGGGTGGAGCTGGACACCCCTGTAGGTAGGTACACTATTAAAGGGTACATTTACCCAAATGACGCAAATACATGAAAAATGACTCGAGTATTCAAGCTTAATTAATAACGTTGACTTAATCAATTTTTTAATGCTTTCCAGCTTTCTCTGTGTTTATTTATTGAAAAATGTATTGTCAAAATTCACAATGTGTTTTGTTCAATTATAAAATATTCTTCTCTAATCCATCTAGCCTTCGCCAACAGTTTGTCCAACACAAAGATAACTACAGTTATACTAACGGGACATTCAAACGGCACCATCAATTACATTTATACAACCTCAATAAGAACAAATATATATTTCTAGGGTGATGACGTCATTAAGAAAACTTCATAATAAGGAACAAATAAAAAGACTGTATACAATTCTACACTGTGGTTTTGTAATAGTCAAAACTTCTCTGTTAATGGTGAGGCTAGCTGAGACTTGATTGGCTCCTCTGTCAAAGCCCTGCCTTTGGTTGGTGGAGCTGACTACAGCTTAATGCTAAATGATTTCCTGTCCTGACCTTTGTTTCTTCCCTACAGGTAAAAATGACGGGTCAGTGGGAGGTCATCGGTACTTCCTGTGTAAACCGGGGTACGGGGTGCTGGTCCGCCCGGACCGCCTGTCCTGCCGCGACCGGACCAGCCGGCGCACGGGAGACTTCCCCACGTCCCCCCACGTCCCCGTCTTACGAGGAGAAGCCATTGTTGCGCGGCGGGGGGAGAACCGCAAGTCCTGGAGCAGTTGAGACAGGGAGGGTGGGATGAACCCCCCACAGCCCTCCTCTTCCTCCTCCTCTTCCTCCTCCTCTTCTCCCAGCTATGCAACAGGCTCACAGTAACATACTGCCTACCCTCCTTTAGATTGAAACTACATCCATTCACAGGTAATGGGTGGAACTAGAATAAAGACAATGATGAGACCTTTCAAAGCGAGTGCAAGTAAGTGGACGAAAGACTATGCAGAGAATATAGAAGTCCGTGGAAGGACTATTTACCTTATGGGAAGATAATTCTCAATGAACAGCGGTCAATGGGAAGACTGCTGAAGTGAGTGAATGGAGGTCAGTGCAGACTCCTAATTTGGAGTGTCGGAGCTCTGCGAGGGGGGGGGGGGGAATGTGGCGCTGCAGACTGGAGGATGTGCTGCAGAACTTCTCTGAGCTAATATACAGGGATGCAAATGGGTCACATTTTAGGAAGGAATCACCTTTAAAAAAAAAAAAAAAAAGACATCTGAGAATTTTTTTTTTAACTTTTTGAGTGCAAAAAAAGACCATTTTAGATTGAAAAGCAGTCGTCTTTTCCAGTTGGTTCCATCATAAATTATTTCTAGTGGTCATAGCTACTAGAAAATAGAAATACTATTCAGCCTAACAACCACATTCTAAAACAGAGAATATTTAATGGCCATTTTTGGCATTTTTTTATCCTCCCTACACTCAAAATAATGTGTTTTGGGATTAGTAAAGCAAAATAGACCAAATCTGATTTTAAATGATGTTTTAAATTCAAATAGGTCAAAGTGACAGACAGCTCACACTAAGGCAGTCGGACTGTGTGACAAAGTGTTTGCATCCCTAGATAAGATGTCTCCCCCTAGTCATCCTGAGACTCCATGTCCCAGAATCCCCTGCTCCAGCTGCCACTCCGCTGAACTCTCTACAGACTCATTGTTTGAGCCTCGTCTCCTCCTCCTCCTGGACTCCCTTTTCTTTTGAAGATAGACCCTCCCAGAATGTGCCTTCACCATGGCTTGGTTTGCATTGGTTTCATTTCTGTGTATTTAATTTTAATTCTTTGTGTTTTAAAGAGAATGCCTTTTGCTAAGTGTGAGGTGATCTCAGGGACTGCAGAGGGGAAAGGACATGGAGTGTGTGTGTGTCTGTGTGTGTGCGTGTGTGTGTGGTTGTGGTTGTAAATGTTGTACAGTGTTGCCCTGTGTGCAAAAATAATTGTTGTAATCATAGTTGAACATTCTACGTGTAAAGCAGGAAGAGGTGTGTCCTTGTTGGACAAAGCCACTATGGGAGCAAGTTGTTTGTAGTGAGAGGCTTTAAAAGTCGATTTTGCACTGGAGACGTCGTCGGAGAAGAAGAAGAAGAAGCATCTGTATGTTAGCAGAACGTGTGGTGCTGTTGGAGAGAGGTAGAAGAGTGTACACAGATTCCTCTAGCAACATGAAAGTAGAGTATATCTCCATGAGGGCAAAGTGGACGTCTGTTCTTGAAGGAAAATGTGCTGGTTGTGCTCAGTGTCTGACATTTAGACGCCAAGGGGCGTTGTAGCACTCTGGTGTTGTTGGGGGGGGGGGGGGGGGGAGTAAGCATGTGCATGTGTCGAGGAAAAGAAAGTGAGAAGGACACGCAGAAGCTCAGCTGGGTATTTACCGCTTGAGAAGAGAATTGATTTGCTTCTATGCATTTGATCAGTTTTAAAGATTCTCGTTTTGATCTTTTAGGGATTCTGACACAACTGGGAGCTTCACAGGTTAAAGCAGTTCTGACTGATTTAACATTCCTGGCACGTCTGCCGTGGAACATGCAAGGTGATGTGGCAGACAAATGAGTGTTCACATTCCAGAGGGACGTTATACACAGGCCTTATTCTTTGGGTATTCATTGTGGAGGAGCATGAGCAGTGCAGCACTGGATCAGGCTTTATGAATACCATCGATTCATGAAGAATGCAGACGGAATACTCACGTTCTACCAATGCTTCTCCTCCAGTCACTAATGGGACACGTGCAGGTTAGTTTACTCATCATAGGGAGTACTACTCTGCATGAGAACAGTCTTCTGTAGTCCTGAACGCCCGGGCAACAGTCTGTCATAATTAACATTCATATATATTCAAATGACCAATGGCGTTTTTATTAATCCAAGACAGGAAATGGATAAAAAGCACTAATTTTACAAATCTAATACATTAAAAGCTGATTAATTATGACATTGTGGTGTGCAACACTGTCCTGCAAACAGGTCAGAATACAAGTATTAAAGTATGAAAGGATTTTGTTCACGAGGGCTTTTATTTTGAAACCAAAACAGGAAGTGCTATGGTAAAAATGTATTATTTTCATGTCTGACATTTTCTACAGATAAAGACATTAACACTGTAGTGCTGGCAACATACGGTAACAATTACATTTCCCTAAAGCCGAGCAGAGAGAAAAAGGAAGTTCCGGTCCCTGGTGATGTCATAGAGGAGAACCCCTTTAACAAAGTGCAGTAAGGTCTGTGTAGTGTGTTTAGTTTGAGTCGTCCTGAGTTGGATCGATGCTTTCTCACCAAGTGAGAAATAGGCATGATGGAAAAATAATATATCACCATCACTAATAAGTTCATATCCTGATGATGACAAACATGAATATGCCATTATATCCTGTTACTATAGTGACATTAAGTTAATCTATGTATACTATAGGAGTCTATTTAGATTTCTGATGCAATGATGCATCTGAATACATTATCTGGAAAACCACGTCAATGGTGTTATCATCTTTATGGATGCATTATGTTTTTCCATTCCTTTTTATCATGCGTCTTCTTATCTCGAGAGGCCTGAATTTACTATTTATATTTAAATTCTTGTACAGATGCATTTATCGCATGAAATAGATAAAGCCTTTTCTTTTCTTTTTTTAATATTGCACAAATGATTCCATGAATAATTGCTGCTATTAGCATTGTATATCTTCCTGTAAATGAATCCGCTGATTTATGGACACTCTGTATCTCTTACTGTAGATTGGAAATCAGTCGTTTGTTTAAAAAAATAAATAATTGCAGACCTGGAAAACTAAAGTGGTTCAATGGCCAATATATATATTTGAATATGAAGCAGTAATGTTCCTAAAAACGAGGCACTTTGTCACGGAAGCCTTGAAGAAGATGTGGGGGTAAAAGATGGAGTATTTGCTGGGTGAGAAAGACAGAAATATAATATAGTATGAGACAAAATACATCACCATAGTCTAGTTATAATGTATGTATTATCTGGCCTTACAGCACGGGACCTTCTGATTGGTCAGTCGGTTACTATGGGTGGCTGTCTCGTATGTGATTGGTTGGCAGGTTGGAAAGGTTGGAATCCCGTTTGTTTTTAAATATTGTGGTTCAAAACAGTTATGTGGTAATGAAGGAAGCAGGGTCTAAAGTGTTGTTGTGTACTCTGTGTGTTTGTGTGTGAATGTTGGACCCGGTTGTGTTTGCGAGTTCTTGCCAAGATGGGAAATGACCAGCAGCTGCCACTTTACTTACTAAAGATAAAGTGAAAGTTCCTGCCGTCTTTCCCGTCCTGGCCTGGCTCTGTTTTAGGGGTTTGAGATCACTTCAGGCTTCTGGGCGTCGCTGTGTGTTATCGTGCCTCAGAAACCACGTGTCCATGACTTATTTCATATCGTTCATTTTGCACAAAGTCTCCAGAACGGGAATCGAAAGAGTTCATTTCTGGAATGCTTCTAAACATATGAAAAATACAACCTGATTTTATTTAATGATTCTCACGTTTTTTTTTCTTTAAATTATACTGAAAATGTTTAATTTGTTATTCATTTCATATTCTCCATCTGTCAATCACTGCTCAACTAACTTTCAAGTAAAAGGATGTCGATTGGTTTAGGGCAGTACCAAATGTCTAACAACGTCATTCTTAACGACATTGAATTATAAATCAACATTTATTTTGCACGTCTATACATCTGGTTCAAAGCTAGTGTTTCTGTAGATAAAGATTGGGATAAACAAATATTATTAGTGTTATATAAACTCATATTTCTTGTTTATTTTCCCAAAATATCTCATTCTCACCATGATGGATGAAAGATGTGCTCTCTTGCTTTCCATTCACAAAGGGAGGCACGCGGTGACACGTACTAGTCATTAAAGGAAGTCTTTTAAATAAATAAAAATACACATTTTATCCAACAACTCACTAAATAAAAATTGGAAAAAACCTTTTGGCAAGATTTATTTATTTATTTTTATATTATATATAATGTTAAAAAACCATTTGGTACAGCCCTAAATGAAATTGGGATCTATTGTTTTACATGACACAAATCTTGCATCCTTAATACATGACTTTATCAGATGAGGCTAACATAGATACATGTAGCTGATGGGCTGCCTGCCATTTCAATAAGGAACTGTAAAAAGAGAAAAGTAGCATTTATAATAAATAGTAATAACTGTTTTGCTCAGAATGGATTTAATGTTGTTTATCTCCGTGTGCTCCACCTCGCTGTGGAGATCAGAGCAAAGCCAGCAGTGTTATTCCTGTGACTGTATCAACCAGACGAACTGTTTCAATTTGTGTCCAACATATTCAAACTGATCTGTATCAATCTTCAGACAGCTTTTTTTGTTTTCTTCTTGTCTTAAGTGCTTTTATTTGTCTCAAAATGGTCCCATATCTGTGTTACATTTGTGGGATAGCCCTGCCTCAATGTGGCCTTCAACCTGGAGCCAGGCTGCTGTTTTTAGCAGGAACAATCCCATAATCCCTAACTAAACACATCACTGCTGTACTATCCAACTCAAATGTGTACCTTGGTATTATTCAACAGGAGCATTAAAAAAAAAAAGTCCTTTTATTTTTAGAGAAAAATTGGGATGCTATACGTGATTTTGGAACAAGATTTTCACTCCTGTATTACTGACTGCCTCACAGGTCATTGTGATGCCTCCTTGGTGAGAAAAGACCCAGACTTCCACACAGGGAATTTTATAAACCACCATTAAATTATAAAAATGACCACCACCACGGCCCCACAGCTTCTTTCTACCAGGGAGTTTACGCCACATGATCTGAGGTGGTGTTTTGTATTTTCCGGGCACTACAATACATTTTCCTGCCTCGGTAGTGAGTGGTCACCTTTTTTTACTACCTCCTCTTCAACAAATTCTGCCAACATCTTCTTCCCTGAGGCCTTTTTAGCTGCATCAAGTTCAATTTGTGCATATACTAAAATATTAGAATAAACCGAGCAGGTGATGCAATGCGGCCTCGTTGCGAGTTAGTTTTTTCTGCAGTTTTAAAGGAAAGAGATTCAGAACTTCTCTTGGTGCATTTCAAAGGCAGTTGGTATCAATGCAGTGTTGCATTAAAATGTGCTCGATACCAGCGGCCATATTGAAGGGAGCTGTGTAATAATGGAAGCCCTTTGACCTTTCACACATTCAGCTAACGGAAAGTTAGAATAATACAAATGGGATTTATGTCAAAAACAGTATTATTATATGACGTTAATAATGATTCTCACTTGTCTGTTGATCCTGTGGCACGGGTTTGCCTTCATGTGTTTGTGTGTGAGTGCACCATCAGAGTGGTTGTTCTGTGTATATGTATATATGCGCATATTAAGACTTATATAAAAAGAAAAATCTCAGCACAAGTTTGGGTTTTGATTAATTTAATTGTTTTATGTAATTCTATGCTGCAATCCAAAGAATAAAAATGTATTATAATACATTTATAATTTTTTTTTTTTTATCATCTGAACATCTGGTAAGAAAAAATAAAAAAGCAAGATTTAAAGAGTATTTGTTCTTTATTTCTACCAAGTGTTCATAGCACTTTTTTGATTTATTTTCATATTAAACTAGGCCTATACATATTTACATATTTCTTAAAATCATTTGTTATTGTGCATACAGTACTACGTTATTTATAATTAACAATAATTACATTTAAAAAATAATAATAATTACGAATTTGTATGACGTGATTATTTTCTTCATGCTATAATCGGTATTTTAACGACAAATATTATAGCATACTGTTCTTGAATTACCTTACTATAGGAATTAATTACATTTTACGGTATACTAAGACTTTTTTGATTCCAAGTTCTGCTATTTGTTTTTCAAACTATAATCTTTAGCTGTGAATATATAACATGTTTGAGAAGAAAAACAAAAATGAACTTCAACCAGATCTAAAATAGTTATTTGTGTAGTCGACTTTAACGGCTACACACCATCAGACAGACAAGAAAAACAGACACACTGCTTTGACTCAGATCACATTTTATTCCCTTGTAAATAGAATATCAATAAAAACACACCTTAAAAATAACAAATAAGGTTTATCCAACAGATGAAAAAGTAACAAAAGGCATATGTAGATTTTCTACATCGCAATTACAGAACAGTCTACCGTCCAAAAAAGGCACTAAATCTTGAAATAGAAAAGAACCCGGGGGTACAAATCAAAGTGACACAACAAATGTCCTGCTGAGGTCCGACAGTTTCATTCTGTACACTTATTGAATTGTTTATTGCAAAATGAAATGGAAACCCCTCTTTAGGTTTTCTTTTTTTACATTTGAATCAAGTTATATTGACAGTCATGAGCTGATTAAAGAACATTTAGACTGGAACATCTACATTATATCTTGAATGATTTCCACCAAGTCAATCCCGCGGGTCGGATCTGAAATAGCAGTCAGCTTGACCTTTCAAAAGAAAACCGTACAGCAAGGCAACTGAAGGCTCTAAAAACATACAACAGTACTGTAAGAAACAAAGTGCATCAGCAGCCTGAATCTAACTGGAAGAGCATATGCTTTCTAAATCGTTTAAGGAAGGAACAACGTTTTTTTATTCTTTATATAATCTACTACAATTGAGTCACTTTCAAAGATTAAAGTACAGAGCCAATTTAGGGTCAAAAACTGAAAGCCAAATGAAATGAAGTCCAGACACAAAGACCAGATATTAGGAATGACACGTGGAAATGATAAACAAAAAGGTTTTTTTGGTCTTATTTCAATTCTCTGCTGTTTTTCATTTCTTCTTCCCTTCATATTTTTGGCTCTAAAATGACACTTTTAACCTCTATTTCATTTCACATCAGTTTGCTGTTTCAGAACGGCAAAGTACAACTTAATGAGAGGACCACGAAGGCAGCACCTGACATGATTTAAAATCCTGAAATAATCTCATAACAGCACGTTGTCTACAAGGAACCCACGGATTCACGTCAGAAGGCTTCTGCTTGGCAGATTTCAAAGACAATCAAAACCATTTCTAATTTGGCATGACAAATGAAAACATGATGTTTTACAAACGCTTAAAGCAAAAGACAGCTGAGCTGCCGTACAATAAACACACATTCCACCAAACCATTGTAACCTCTTAATCTGAACTCATCAGATAAAGAGAAGTCTACCAGGATGAGAGGACATTTTCTATATCTATATTTTGAAGTTTATGAATTATACTTTTTTTTTCTGGAGTGGGTTTTCCCTGTTTTCAAACTTTATATTTATTGGCTCGAGTTCAAGAAGGACTTTCCCTTTCTTCAGCCGGGTCACAGTTAGTCTCCTCTGGAAATCAGCTCCACAGTCTACACGTTCACATTGGAGCAGCTGTGGAGGAACCTGGGGGGGGAGTTAGCTTATAGCTGAGCGGGGTAACGTGAGGTATTTGTGTCGAGTTTTTAACTCTCAACTAGTAACTTAGCCTAAAAAAGCACCAGGCGATGAAAGGAAGCGGTCTGCTGTTACTGCATTGGCTCTGATAAAGTGAAGGATGTACAGCCATTGTGGAAGTCCTTATCATGCACCAAATCATTAAGGCACTTCAACTTAAAAACATACGGTACATGTCATGTGTTGACTTAAAGGAAATATTCTAGATCACCTAATAACTGACCTCCTAAATGCAAGTATTATTTACTTGTTTACGGGTGAGGAATGTTAATATGTCACAATACAGAGTAAGGTATACGCTCACGACACTTACACAAACAATAAGAGGCCTGTGTCACTGCCATAGTAGATCATATTTCAACGACACTATTTCAAAAGTAAATATGTAAAAGATATAGTGCATACTTTAGTTGGAAGTTTTGAAATGATCTGAATTTAAATTATGGATCAGATATGTTGAGTATTTTAAATTATAATTCCATATTTAGTTGTATTTTGAATTTCGTGCTGACCACACAAAATTCTGCTAAAAGTTTAATTTAAAAGAAGTATTGGATAACTGAGTTATGTTGTTGCCATTTGGATTTATCCTATAGAATATAATATTTGTTTCAGTGTGAGAATTGTTTTCTCGATGCTGAGGTTAAGCAAAGTGCATTTATACTAATGTATTACTAAAAAGTATTTTCTTAAGAATAAAAAAAGGCGGTATCAGATTAGTATTGGTATGCAACATCAAAAGTTATATCAAGCAGAACCTGACTTTTTATAATTCTGTGAATGGATGCAGACGACGAAAAAATGCAGACGAAGAATTCTACAATGGCTGTACTGCGATAAATAATTCTTGATTATACTAGACTATTTAAAAAAACACTTATTTCTGTGTTTGTTTTCAAGAGAATCCCTCTCTAAAATGTGAACGGTGAGCTTTCATTTCTCCTCCTACTCTCTCTCTCGTCCGTCATTAATTCATACTGATCACTCTCAGCACCATTATATTGATCCAATAAAGTGTCATTTCAAATGAAAATACAATTCAAAACATGACAGTATGTGTTTAAAACACATGGCATATCCAGCTAAACACAGATATACCTTCACAAATTAAAAAGGAAATGCATTTTCTTTGCAATAATTTGACACATCTGATGCATCTTTGATAAGCACACTATCTGTAATACACAGCTCCATCCATCACACACACACTCAAAAAACACACAATTCAAACGTAATACTTTGGCTAATGCTTCACTCACCTCTCACCAACATGAAAGACTGACTGAAGCTAATATGTCATTATACTGTAAATAGAAATGGATCAGGATAAGTATATATATATACCCCAGTTGATATGATATACTGTGTATATATATATATATATATACTTATGAGAGTGTGCACGTACATACACGTGTACTTTATGTATTCACTTGAATCTGTAGTAATACCTCCCAACGGACTGATCTGGTAGAGATCGTCTCACAGTGATCCGCCATCTGGGTTTATAGTTTCACACTAAACACAGTTTTAGCTACCATCAACGCTTATGTGTTGAGGAACTTTTTTTTAAATGATTTGTTATTAATGTAGAAGCAAAGAGGCCTTAAGAAAGTCAGGACTAATAAGATCAAATTCTAATTGCAAAATCTGATCTCAGAATCGGCCGCAGAACGCACATCCTGGTATTTTACGGCGTCCCGCATGTGACGTACTTTGCACTGTGATATAATGCTTGTTTACAGAACAGTAGATCTGTATGGGTATTGGAACACACCCCTAATTTAAATTAAAATAAAAAAGACAAAAAAAACAACTTGAATTTCTAAACCTTTTAAAAACTCAAGGGTCGAAATTCAAGTTAAGTTAGTCAATTTCATAAATGTCTCAAGTTGTATAATTATAATTAAAACATTAACGCATTAAAGCTAAGTAGTGGCGAACCCACTACAACAACAAAAAGCCTCTTCAGTTGTCTTTACATTTTGAGAACTTGAAATACCTACTGAGAATTTGGAAGCGGGAAATCTAACCCCTCAAATGTAATTTAATTTAGGTTGTCCTTTCTTTACTTCCTTATATTAAACTTATTATACCAGGGTGCAAAATGAGGAGTGAGTCATTTAGTTTCTTTCTGCTTTTTTCTGTTTTTAAAACCACACAAATGAACCATCAACTAGTTGTTAATTAACATGCATATTAGCAGTATATTGGCTCTTTATTAATCACTATAAAACACTTATTAATGCCTTATTCTACAAGTAATACGCCATTAGTTGAGAGTTTTTCCTCAATAACCCTCTAATTAGTGCTTATTTGTTGCAAGTAAGGAAGTTGTTGTACATGAGTTTGGGTCTTAATGGGCCTAATAAGGCAGGAGTACCACAAGAATAGTAATTCTCCCATAAAGTAACGTGTTATAGCAGAAATTTAATACAGCGTATTTCTGGTATATTCATTTTAATGTCACCTGATATATAGGATGTGTGTTAAACTAATTATAGAGGTTTTTTATATATATATTCCTAAAATGATGTTCCATTTTAAGTAGAAGTAGATTAGCGCAAATGGTCTTTTCTTCCACTTTTGTGTTATAAGGTGTACCCGTGTTAAGTACATTGGTAAGAGGTCACAGGAACTCCACGAGAGGGCTTCCTCAGATATAATACAGTTAAAGTCTTGTTAGTTAGTGGTTCATATCCAGCATGCATTAGCTAAGAAACGATAAGGATGTCGGTGTGTTAGTTAATATAAAGAAATGTATGTGCGCTCATGTGCAGACGTATATATAGTTTGTTGTTACGTATTCATTTTGAGTGAGCTGGCTTCGAGGTTGGAGGAAGTTCAGAGAGGTGATGACATTTGGAGATGTTTAAACACAATGAGATAATGTGTTAGCATACACGCTAGCATTAGCCATACTAGCCTGTATACATGCTTATTGCACAGCTAGCATTAGCTATATTGACCTTGTTTACACTTAGCGGTCCTATGTGTTAATCTGTGTATGTTACACTTGCATGTATGAGATCATTAAGTGCCTTATAACTTATGTTGTATAGTTTCACTCCGTTTGAATGTCAGTGGACGGCAAATAAGTCAATAAAGGAGCACTCTCAAAAGAGTTCGGCTGGCTGTTGAATCTATGTTCCCACTCAGACAGTACAACACAGAGAGAACAGTACACCTAGTGTGTAAGAACATACAAGCAGGTCACACAGTATGATCACAAATACACTCTGTTAACAATCTGTTTTTATTCAAACGTACAGGCTGCATATGTGTTCTCAGCCTTGGTGAAACTTGCCATGTTTTGGTGTGTCTGAACCGCTCTTTAGTGGTTCATTAATAAAACAGATATTTCACCGTGTGCCTACTTTGTTCATGTACTGTTGAGGTTAATTTCAGTAGTTGTATTTACAAAGTGTGAAGAGGAGGCCACTTTAGAATAGGGAACCTGTTCCGGTCAATTAGAGTCAAACTACTAGCTTATTGGTTATGAACAAGACTTTACTTTAGAATAGGGAACATATTTTTAGATAGAAATACATCATTTTGAGTTGTTTAGACACAATTAACACTTATGGTTTCATGTGTTGTTCCATAAGAATAAATCATATTTGTTAAGTGTTATTATGGGAGAATTACTGTTCTTGTGGTTCTCCTGCCTTATTAGGCCCATATTGGGCAGCGCATATTAAGACCACAACTCATGTACAACAACTTCCTTGCAACAAATAAGCACTAATTAGATGTTATTGAGGAAAAACTCTCAACTAATGGCGTATTACTTGTAGAATCTGGTCATGTAGAATAAGGCATTAATACGTGTTTTATAATGACTAATAAAGAGCCAATATACTGCTAATATGCATGTTAATTAACCACTAGTATATGGTTCATTTGTGTACCTTAATATAAAGTGTTAGCCAAAATCATCTTAAGCCCACCGAAATAGCCCCTGCCTGCTGTGAGCTCCACAATACTGCTTATTCTGCGGACTCACTCATTGGAAGGAGCCAACAGCGAACCATATCAAAGAAACATAATTCACTGGGATGAAAAGCGCAACATCAGTTAAAATAACTTGTGTTTTATCTTTTGAGGCTGTTCAGTTGTGTTGTGATCACAGTGCAAGACCCTGAAATGATTTGAACTGTGTCAAATGCAGTGATGCCCTTTCCAAAGAAATGGCATCACTTCCTGTTAGTCAGTCTTTACGGAAGATTTAAAATGCCTAAAACAAATCAGCAAAGAAATAACGTGAAAAACAATACACACTGTGCATTTACTATTTGAGACATAATTAAATCATTCCTAATCTATTTCACTTTCTCTGTTTGATTTGACTTATTTAGGCATGTTTTGTCTTCCATAGCTGGGGAGCAAAATAAAAGTAGTTATTTTTCGTCATTATTATAATATACTAGTAATGCCTATAAGAGTGTAGCAGAGCAGGTTGGTGGTTGGAGGTAGGGTTGGGAGGTATCTCAGGGTTGGAGTTTACACGACTTTTGGTCTTTTATTTTTTTCTACTTCTTACATTCCTATAAAATCTGCTTGCATATTAACACACCTCTGATCCTTCTCCATTCGACCAATTAAAACGTCCGCTGACCGTTTCAGTCGTCCTCCAGCGTTTCCGTCTTGATGTCGATCCCACCGCTGCAGCCCGCCCCCTCCACCTGATTGCTGTGATTGACAGACGCCTTCTCCAAACTGATTGGGTCCTGGGGCTCGGACAGCGTGGGCTCGTCCTGCATGGAGGGGGAGGGGGGGGACCAGGACACGCCTGTCAATCTGGACGCCTCCGCCTGAGGGCCAGCCGCTGACACTAAGGAGCGGCCAATCAGAGTCGTACCCCTCTGTCCTGACAAGCTTCCTCTGCTCAGAGCGGAGAACCAGCTGGGGAGCAGCGTGGGGACCTGGGGGGAGGGGGAGGGGAGGATGAGTAGATTTTTTAAAGATGTTATTTCTTAAATTCCGAGATTTTAGTGTAAAGGGCTCTATACATTTGTCTCTTCACTATTGATATTATAAGAGTGTTTCAAAATCTATCCGAATTCACAGGTCGTCAGGTTCCTAATGGTAGATAAAGTTGAAGAATGGAAAGACTCTTGCCTCCGGATGATTAATATTCAATTACATATCTGGGATTTTCCATATTTCGCTTTGGGCAAGCCGATTCGTCATGCTGGGAGGAACCAAATGGGAGATTTAACATTTCTTAAGCACTTGATTTAACATTTACTTATCTTATTCTTATACAAAATATCAATAAGGAAAAAGTAAACAGGAAGCTGCTGCCGTGCATCTTTCAGCAGCACTGAGGTGGTAAAAAGAGAGATGCTCTTGATTTTCATACAATACACTTTATTACTAATAGAAAACATTTTACAGATCTCTTTGCTTGTGTTAAACAAATACACCTTTATATTCCTGAGTGCTAAGGTTCATCCAACAGTTAACTATTTCATTTTGTGTTTCACAGACGAGAAGGTAAATCAAGCCCTTAAAGGTGGGGTAGGTACGTTTCAGAAACCGGCTCGAGTGCACTAACATTTGAAAGTACACAGCCGAAAAGAATCCGCCCCTTCCTTCAGACTTCCTTACAGAGCACCTCCTCCAACACACATGAACGCGCAATGCACGCCCAATGAGGGCACGAGATACATTTGTGCGTGCACGAGATGGAAGGCTGACAGACAGGGCGGCAATCCAATCCGTTTAGCCGGGCGTGCTTTTTACAGTATTACGGCTTCCACATTTTGATGAAATTTTTGTATGGATTTTTTGTCAAAGCACTTCAGATATTCATTGCTATCGGGATGTTGAGAGCATTCCATGGAATATAACAAAAAGTGTATCTCGAGCCGGTTTCTGAAACTTACCTACCCCACCTTTAATCATGTTATGATACGTTCACACCGGACGCTATGCGATGTATGGGGGCGGCGCGATTACATGTAAAGTCAATGCAGAGACGCGGACAGACGCGAATTCGCTCCGACGGCGAGCATGAAGCGGTGGACGCGGCGCGAATTGAGGCGATTGAACTGTGCAAACGCGAGAGTTCAATTTTTTCAACTCGAGCGTCAAATTCACGTGACGCGTTCTCGCGGTAGCCAATCAGCGGTGAGGATCTCAGCCTGCTGTTACTGACGTTCAACCAGAAAACATCAGCCATTAGCTGTTAGCAGTTAGCACACAGAGCTCACAGCTCCTCATATCTGTTCAGAAACTGGACAAAAGTTAAACAAGTACAAACCACAGACTGTCTGTGTCATGGTGAATACAGTCGCTGGTTTATTTATGTCTGTAGGCCGTTGTTGTGAGTGTGGAATGAGCATATACAACGTTAGCTTAGCCTGGTCGACCCAATCTCCATTCAGAAAACAAGCATTCTAAAAGGTTTTTCGCCTGCCGTCTTGTCTTCAGACTTGTCAAGCATTAATTCAAGGTTTTTACTAACCGGTATCAGTATGTTGTTACGTCGGCATCATTTAGAAACGTCTTGTTTGAATGATGCGAGTAAACACAGCTGGCAGCCGCGGTGAAACTCGAGCGACTAGAGCGATGCGATAGGAGCGTTTAGAGCGAAGCGAATATTCGCATCACGTCCGGTCTGAACGCAGCATTAGGGTTGTATCTGCCATTTCTAACTAGCTGTGTCCATGTAGGTCATTTGAATAAGTACAAGTGGGCCTTTTTTTAAAGTTGACAGTGCCGCTCAGAAGGTGGAGCATGTACTTGGTGCGACTGTTTGAAGAACGTTTTTGTTCTCGGTTCTTGATCTTTAAATCGGTGCTCATCTAATCATCTGAAGCCAGAGCCCTTTTGAGGCAGTGTGTGTGTGTGTGTGTGTGTGTGTGTGTGTGTGTGTGTGTGTGTGTGTGTGTGTGTGTGTGTGTGTGTGTGTGTGTGTGTGTGTGTGTGTGTGTGTGTGTGTGTGTGTGTGTGTGTGTGTGTGTGTGTGTGTGTGTGTGTGTGTGTGTGTGTGTGTGTGTGTGTGTGTGTGTGTGTGTGTGTGTGTGCTGTACCTGGGTTGGAGAGGACAGGTCAGCTCGACTGAATCCGAACTGCCTGGCTGAAGCTCTCTTGTCGAATAAGGACACCTCGCAGCCCTGAGACAGAGCAGCACAGACGTCATGTTCTGTCTCAAGAACAAGGCTTCTTCACAGCCGGTTACTTATACGGTTACTATGTGACTCAATGTGTATTTAAACACGGTTACACTGTGTAACTTCACTGAGCCCGGCTGTATGTTCACAGTTCCATACCTCTGAGCGGCTCAGTGAATGATCATCATGACTCATTGACGTGTGGTTTACCTGGTCGGGGAAGTCGTTGCCGTCCACCTCATCGCTGTTGGACTGACCGCCTGGACTCTGGACCTCGATGCCATGGCTCTCCAAGATGGCTGCTTCTTCAAAAACCCAAACCTCATCATAGCATATCGACCTCAGACAACAACACACTCAGATGCAGGGTCAGGTAAGAATGAAGGAATTGCTCATTAAGAACATTCCCAAATTAATTTGACTTTAGATTAGATGTGACATGGTTATTAAAAGAGATAAACAACAATGATTTTCTAAGCATATGCTTCATGTTAAAGGTAGGATTTGCGTTTGTAGATTGCAAACAACTCAATAACCTGTCATCCTAACAATAACGCAGCAACAAAATAGAGATAGACATTACCAATGTTGGCGCGCCTCTTGATGTCTTTACGCCGATTGGCAAACCAGTTGTAGACCTTTAGAGAAGTTACCCTCTCCAAATCAGACAGCTTCTTTCCTGTCAAACACACACACACAAATACACAACTGAAGTCTCCCTCTGTGAATGTTGATCATAAAGTAGCTTCCAGGCAATGGTCAAAGACACAATGCTTCTGCAAAATATTTAAGTTGCATGTCTGTCATGATGTGGCTCCTCTAGTTACCTTCCCTTTTCTAGCTACATGACCAATTACTCATTCACATGAAGGGCTTATGAAAGGAGCTTATGAACAGTTATGTGCGAAACTATTAACCCTCACTCTTTCCTCCAGTAAAAGCTGCTACCGATACAAGAGCTAGATGCCTACTACCAAGGTGCTAAAAGTAAATGCATTATGATAACCAAGCATTTGTATTTATTATATCTAGCAAAGTACTGTGGAGGATCTCTTTAGTCAACGTCTAGAAAGAGAATCCAACGTCATAAAGCGCTGTTTCTACCTACCTGGTTTCAGAATGACTGCGTTGCAGGCGGTGGCAATCTCCTCTCTCTTCGCCTCATCAGGGTACTGATTATCAATGAAGTAGCTGTGCACACACACACACACACACACACACACACACACACACACACACACACACACACACACACACACACACACACACACACACACACACACACACACACACACACACACACACACACACACACACACACACACACAGTAGAGTGGGAGAACAATGAGAGTCAGCAGCAATGTCGGTGTAGAACAGTCAATAAAACAGGTTAGGTTCTTTCTAAAGTTGTGAATCACTGCAATTAGGCGAGGTCCTTAAATATACAATCTTACATTTTCACAAAAAATGTAAGGCTGATAGGTCCAGCACAGGAAGACAGACTGATAGCTCCGGACAGGAAGACAGTTCAAGGCACACGCAGACTAAACGCTTAATCTCCTAACAGGCCTGGCAGAGATCAATGAAAAGCCAATGTAATATTCTTTACAGTACACCCCTCCCTCACCTCTCCATCACAGCCAGACACTCCTTCCTCCAGGTGAACCGGCTCCCCCGCCGCAGACGGAAGCCCGCGGGAGCCGAGCCAAAAGGAGGCGGGGTTTGCTGCCAGTCGATCATCTCCTCCATAGCCAATGGGGCAGCTCGCATGGCAAGAGTGGCACCTGAAATACCAGACAGCGCAAATAAAAGGTCTCATTTTATTTTTGTTCATTTTCTCGCCAATTCACAATTTTCTAGTCATCACTTGAAAATAACATTTTGAATTGGATGTACAATGTAGCTCTAGCGAGTACACTTCATCATGAGGTTGGAGTAATTCATTACACCCTGACATTTATTTAAGAGCATCGAGCCATGAACCAAATTAAAGTCAAGGGACTCTGATTAGAGCATCCTTCAGGGGGAGACACGGGATAAGTAGTCTGTGCTGATCGAAGGCAAGGCAATGCAAGTTTATTTATATAGCACCTTTCAACACAAGGCAATTCAAAGTGCTTTACAAAACACGAAAGACATTAAGAAAATGGCATTTAAAATCAGTCATTAAAAAGAAAAGATAATAAAAGAAACATTAAAAGAAAAGTTACAGTGCAGTTTAAGATGTAAATAGTTCAATTAAAAGCAGCGGCAAAAAGAAAAGTCTTTAGTCTGGATTTAATCTAATTTGATCGTACATTCCTCTGTGTTGCTCTCCACTTAATACAGACCACTTATTGTTCAATCACAGGAAAACTGCTGTCTTTACTTCTGTCCCCAGGGGGATTCTCGAAATGCCCATAAAAAAGCAGACTACCCGAAGACTTTTGATTACAACTTATATCAAATCTGTAACTTTCCAAATACCCATAAACTTGGCTTCACCTGAGTACATGAAGACATCACAGCTATGAATACCAATGAGCTAAGGTACAGTACAGGGTCCTACTGAAGGAGACTTTGACAATATGCAATGACAACGTGTTTTCAGCAGATACACAGCTCTCCCTATTGTGTGGTAGTCGGAAAGCTCAGATTTTTTCGAAGTCAGCCCTGAAAAAACGGAAACGTTGACTTCAATTAAATGGATTACGTCAACAAATTTCACAAAACTGTATTAGGTTAGTCTAATTATATTAAGTTGAACCTTACGTTTTTTTAATTAAATGTAACATTATTGCTTTCAACTAACCTAATACAGTTATGTGAAATATTTTAACATAATAAATTGAATTAAAGTCAACGTTTCAGATTTGTCAGTGAGTGTTCAGAAACTCTAAGGGGTTGTTGAAGTCAAGCATTCAGTGGAGCTGGTTAAGATTTCATAAAACTGTATGAGGTTAGTTGAAAGCAATACTATTAAAGGTGGGGTAGGTAATTTTGGAGAAACCAGCTCGAGTGCGCTAGAATTTGAAAATACACTGCCGGAAAAAATCTGCCACTTCCTCACAGAGCCCCTCCTCCAACACACACGAACGCGCACATGACCAATGAGGGCACGAGATAAGTTTGTGCACAGATGGAAGGCTGACAGGCAGGTAGGCCATCCAGTTACTTTAGCCGGGCCGGCTCAGATGATTGGATGTGCTTTTTACAGCGCTACGGCTTCCACAGATTACATTTTTTTATGGATTTTTTGTCAAAGCACTTCAGATATTCATTGCTATCGGGATGTTAAGAGCATTCCATGGAATATAACAAAAAGTGTATCTCGAGCCGGTTTCTCAACCTTACCTACCCCACCTTTAAGTTTGAATAAAAACTTCAAATCAATATTATTTCTTTCAACTAAACTCATACAGTTATGTGACATTTGTTGACATAATACTTTTAAAAGTAGTAGTACAAGTAAACGCTTCAGTGTTTCCAGTGCAGGTGTGATGGTGCGGGCTGTGTTACCGGGGTTGCTCTTCTCCAGCTGGTACCAACGGAAGAAGGCTCGTTTCTTCTGCTCGCTGAGGTCCGAGCCCTGCTGCAGCAGCCAGTGGGAGATCCGGCTCTGACTGATCCCTGGAGGAAGAGGAACGGAGCCACATCTGTATCGAATGCTGGCATGACAACTCTATGTGATTCAATTGGCCCGTTTGAGATCCGGGTGAAGGCGATACTCACCCGTTACCTGAGCGACCACGGCCTGGGAGATCCGCCTGTTGGCCAGGAAAGACTTAATCTCTTCTTTGATCACAGCACTGTCCCTCCTGTGAGCAGACATGGGAATCTACTGTTTACCAAGTACAATAAATGTTTACATCTCTGGCAGGCTGACATTACACATATGGCACAAGATAACAGTCACT
Organism: Pseudochaenichthys georgianus; assembly: GCF_902827115.2. NCBI lineage: Eukaryota > Metazoa > Chordata > Actinopteri > Perciformes > Channichthyidae > Pseudochaenichthys > Pseudochaenichthys georgianus. The sequence continues at coordinate 15,780,099 of NC_047505.1, forward strand.
ATACTGAAACCAGCTGTAAATCTGCCCTATATACACACAGTATGTAAATGGCAGCAGCTGTTGAGCTGAATATGTGCCGGAATCAGAGGCCCATCCTGCTATTACAGGCTCTGCTTTCTGGCATGATTTCATCTTCACACGCCCTCAAATCAATACCACTCTGCTTGCTCCTGTCTCACTGCAGACTACAGATGAGAGACACGACACGTACGTGTGTGTGTGTGTGTGTGTGTGTGTGTGTGTGTGTGTGTGTGTGTGTGTGTGTGTGTGTGTGTGTGTGTGTGTGTGTGTGTGTGTGTGTGTGTGTGTGTGTGTGTGTGTGTGTGTGTGTGTGTGTGTGTGTGTGTGTGTGTGTGTGTGTGTGTGTGTGTGTGTGTGTGTGTGTGTGTGTGTGTGTGTGTGTGTGTACAGTGCTATATGTGTGAGTGTGTGTAGGCATTTATCCTTGGATCACATTTAGATCGAGTGAGAGCTACAAGCAGACTTTTTCACCGCCATGTTGTTTGCATCAGAAACTGATTACTTTATAAATCCCGGAAATTGGGTTTGAAATAATCGCTCCATTTTAGATCAAAAAATAAAATAAATAATAAATAATAAAAATAAAAGACCGATACAAAAAAATAAAGAGTAAGAACAAGTAAGTACGTAAGCACATAACAACACATTACAATATTTGTATTAGGAAATAATTAGACATTAAAGCTGAATTGCTAAGCTTAGGACCTTCTTTCTGCTGTATATCAATTTCAGTTTATTCACCGTTTAAACTGTTAAAACACAGAAGAGTAAAAGACCTAATCAACTGAAATGGGACACCTTGATGAGATATCTGCAAGCTATTCGAACGTTTCAAGGCAACCAGCTATCAGTGGGTTCTAAAACAAAACATATATTGAAGTTCTGCCTCTCTTAAATTCAGCCAGCGAAACAAGCAGGGGATTCCTGGCAGTCAAGGGAAATACTGCAAATCCATGAGGGATCGAGTTGCCTAGGACAATCAAGTTTATGCACCAAAGAAATACACTGGCAGGACATTCTACAGTTGAAAAATGAATGAGATCTTTTGTTTAAAAAAGGTAAATAAGCTGGTCAAACACATTGTTTCCCCTAACTTAAACAAGGCGATAACTGTGATGATATTTAGTCAGCTTGGACTCAATTGTAGAATGTAGGGCATCCAAAATAAAAAATAAATTGTTGATCAAAAAGAGAATACTATTACTACAAAATATCCAGAACTTAGTCTTAAAAATATATATATGTTGACTAAATATAAAAAAAAATGAACAAGGTCATTTTAACACAGGACTAAATAAAAAATAGCTGACAAAATTGACACCACTTGTCATTACTTTGTTGGACTAAATATAAAAAGGGGACACTGTCTCAAAACAGATCTGATATCATTTATCTGCTGACTGTACTAGGGATCGACCGATATGGCTTTTTCAAGGCCGATACCGATTATTAGTAATCAAGGAAACCGATATTTGGAACCGATATACATTTGCAGTAAATCAGAAAATCTTGGTGTCCCAGTCGTCCCAGCGCGTCACAGTTTCTCTGCTGCGAGACGCCCCCCCACCCCCACCCCGGTCCCTTTGTAACTGGGAAACTGATAGAATTGGATCATAAGATCGTGGTGTTTTTGCAACTTCAGCATAGGGGATTGGGATGTTTATTGAACTTCGGCTTTCAACTGATTTACCTTCGAAACGCCGCTCACTGTTGCTGCTTGCCTCTGTCTGTGTCTGCGTTCTTCGCACCTGCCTGTAATCTGAGAAGGTCCCGCCTCTCTGGCTGGCTGCAGCCCGGAAAATCTTCAGTGTTGATTGACACTTCAGTAATAGCCTATCAGATAGCGCTGTGGGCGGGAACAGTGGTGACTGCAGCCAGAGAAATGGCCGCATCAGAGCCAAAGTTGTATCGGCAATTTGATAAAGAAAAGGCCGATACCGATAATCTGTAAAATGCGGAATATCGGTCTCGATAATCGGCCAGGCCGATAATCGGTCGACCCCTAGACTGTACACCCATACATCTGCAATGGTGCCTTACCTCATCAAGTCCTCCACCTTGTCATCTACATCCATGTCCTCCTCACTGGTCTCAAACCCGTATCCCGGCGCCGTCACGCAGCCACTGACTAGAGCGAGAGGAAACCGGGGCGGGGACAGCTTCCCATTGGTGACCGCCACCAGGCCGTTCTGGACTACTATTGCCATGGCGACGGGTGAGGCTACTGGAATGGGTAGAGGCGGGGAGGTTGTGTCGAAGTTGGTACTGGGCGACAGTGTGAGTCGGCTGTTGGGGAAATTTGTCTGGGTGGCGATGGAAGACATGGAGGAAGAGGCGACGACGGCACTGGAAGAGGACAAGGAAGACGAGGCAGGCATGTAGGGAGCTTTGTGGGTGAGCTTGTGTCCATGTTGCCGCTCCAGGTGGTCCAGGGTGTCCAGGGCGTGGAGGACCTCCGCCCGAGTGATGCCCGTCCTCCGGAGCCTCTGGAGGAGGTCGATCTGCTCGATGGTGAAACGAGGCTCCTCACACTGCTGGAACATCCTGGAGGAAGAATCACAAGAGCATTATTAGTAAAGTAAAATTATACTTTGCTTTACTACACACAGCAGTATTTCTCTGCAAACAGAAGAATTCTATACACAATTTCACTGTCTCTCTTTTTTATGTAATATAAACTAAGTATAATTCTCAAGAAAAAAAATTCATGGAGCATTGTTCTTATAATGTACCCGTATAAATAGGACCTAAGGGCTCAAAACTAACCTTTAAGAAGGGCATAGTCTTGCTTGCCGAAACTGAAAATATGGTGGCCATTTTTGGTCACCTTTTTTCACGATGCAGTTTACGTCAGCTTAACATTGATTGTGAGATACAACAAACAAAAGCTTCATAGTACCTCATTAAATTATACGTTACAACATCACGTCCAGCATGCTTTGTTTTTTGTGCATCATTGGGACACAATTTGAGTTCAACGCAGCAAAGGTGAACTCAACCAATGACAAAGAAAACTAAAATAAATAAACTAAAGAATGCAAAAATACATTGAGTGGCTATAGCACACAGCCTGTGGCCACACATATTGTTCAACAGGAAGCCTGGTGTACTGAAATAACCTCTACGTTTTCTACTTTCGATTAATTGAAACATTTTAAGGGAGGTAATGACATTTCTGTACCCACTGAGCCTAACATCCCCATGCATGAGACAATCAGAGAATACAATGGAAGAAAAGTCACGTCCCTTAGCTTCCTGCCGGCAGATTTACACACACACACACACACACACACACACACACACACACACACACACACACACACACACACACACACACACACACACACACACACACACACACACACACACACACACACACACACACACACACACACACACACACACACACACACACACACACACACACACACACACACACACACACACACACACACACACACACACACACACACACACACACAGTTAGTCATCAAAGCTCAGCAGCTGCTATCCAGATATGAAATGCTTTTCTTCTGGATGAAATAAGGCTTTTAACACAGTGAATGCATTTCCTACCCCAATAATCATATCATGTTCCCCAAATAACGTAGTGTCCGTGGTATGTTCTCAAACGAAACACATGCCCACCTCAATGTGGCTCGAGTTATTATTTTGATATGTCACATACTTTTGATTGTGCACTGATTTCTGTCACAGTAACAGCGACTGAAACCGAGAGAGAGGGAGAGAGGGAGATAAAACGGAAAAATGAGATAACACATCTGTCTCTATGCTTTCTCAGATGCAGAGAAGAAAAACAGGCCACAGCAGAGAATCAAAGTCAGCAGACATGTCGACACTTATATAGAGAAGGAGGGTGAGGGTGAGTTGTGTGTGTGTGTGTGTGTGTGTGTGTGTGTGTATATGTGTGTTTCTTGGAAAAATGCCAAATAACATTTACATCTCCGGCAGCCAAGCTCCATATTTTCTCTGACTGCTGCAGAGGATGACTCATTGTATATATAGCTAGCTAGACTGATAGGATCCATACAGGACTGCTCAATGATCATTTTCAACCAATTCTATTTCACAATAACTGTCTTTTTTATTCATAAATGCTTTCATTAATTGTTGCACATTTATGAACGACTATTTTATTCTAGCATTGATCAAGTCTTCTTTTCAATCTTCCCTCGTTATTGCAATTCTTAACAAAACTATTATAATTACAGATTATACAGCCGAGCATCTGAACTTGTTCCTTGTTGTAACACACTCTCAAAGTATCTGCGGTTAATGCAACATTCTCTGACCAAAATGGAGCATGCAAGGAAACAGAACATATAGGATATCAACTTAACATTAAACATGTAAAGATGGACAGATTACAGAGATATGACCGGGATCTCAGAAAGAAAGAACAAAGGTCCCCGGCAGCTGGATGCTAGTCGAGGGTTCTTTTCTTCAAGGTCGGCACCTTAACCCCTCAGCCACAGAGGTGCCTGACCAGATCACTTTGAATTAACCCAGCTTTTAAACGACGCTCTAAGACCTGAGGTGGCTCAGTCATGTTTAGTTTTGCTCTACATGCACTGTGCAAAGTCCAACAAGACAACAACAAATGTACCAGAATTTAGAATGACCAAAGGGATAAGTGGCTTGTAGAAAATGCACTGAAGCAGTTCCCATTAAAGCTCAGAGTGGTGACAAGAACGGGTTTAACTCCACAGACACCTGCTCTCTACGGCATTTCTTAACATCTCCAATAACATTTCAAAAAGGGGAAAGGTAAAACTCACCAGATATTCTGAAAGGCAGCAGGAATATTTAAGCTTCTTATATTATAGCCTTAAAGAGGCCCTACTATGCTTGTTTGGGCTCTCTCTTTCCTGTTGTTTGTGGTATAGGCTTTTGTGCATGCCACCCCCCCCCCCCCCCCGCCTGAAATGCCTAGTTTGTAGTCCTTTGTTTACTTCAGTAACATAGTGACATCACTACGTAACACTTGCGCTTCTATTGGCTAGCGCTCCAACACATTGTATGTGATAGGCTAAGCTAAGGGCTGGGACATCTCTCCAGCTAACCAATCAGAGCAGGTGGGCTCTGGTTTCAGACAGATGTAAAAAAAAAAAGGGGTAGCATAGGCAGTGTGAGAAAAAAAAGACCTTTTTGAACATTAAAGCATGTAAACATGTAACAGTAGAGGCACACAATATAAATATTAATCTACAAAGTAGCATTAATAGGGCCCCTTTAAATATCCATACCTGTTTGTCAACTAAGATTAGGTCAAGCAAAAATGGAAAACACTACAAAAGAGTGACTTTTATTTAAAGTAGGGCTGTCAGTCGATTAAAATATTTAATCGCATGATTGTCCATAGTTAATCGCGATTAATCACAAATTAATCGCACATTTTTTATCTGTTCTAAATGTACCTTAGAGGAATATTTTCAAGTTTTTAATACTCTTATCAACATATGAGTGGACAAATATGCTTTATGCTAATGTTTATCATTTGAACAATGACAAATATACTCATGACTATTAAACACAACAACCTCTGAACATTACAAATATTGGCCTCAATTCAACCTGGAACCTCTCTCATACAATAATACAATACAAAGTGTGTGTGTGTGTGTGTGTGTGTGTGTGTGTGTGTGTGTGTGTGTGTGTGTGTGTGTGTGTGTGTGTGTGTGTGTGTGTGTGTGTGTGTGTGTGTGTGTGTGTGTGTGTGTGTGTGTGTGTGTGTGTGTGTGTGTGTGTGTGTGTGGTCTAGCATTACTTGTGGGGACCTAAATCTGTTTACATAGTCACGTGTGGGGACTCGCCTCCCTTATGGGGACAAAATGGAGGTCCCCATGAGGGGAATCATTAATTTTAGGGTGAAGACTTGGTTAGGTTAAGGGTAAGGGTTAGGGTTAGGTTAAGGGTAAGGGTTAGGTTAAGTCTACAGGAAATGCATGTAAGTCAATGTAATGTCCCCTGAAGTGATGTATACATGGTATGTATGTGTGTGTGTGTGTGTGTGTGTGTGTGTGTGTGTGTGTGTGTGTGTGTGTGTGTGTGTGTGTGTGTGTGTGTGTGTGTGTGTGTGTGTGTGTGTGTGTGTGTGTGTGATGGATCGTTGGAGCTATGTGCAACTCAAGGCATATGCTCAAATGGGAGCTGCGTGGACGCTGCAATCATGTTGCGCACTATCCGTGCTGAGTGTGCTGACTTTTCGTACAATGTCCCACTGTCTGGCTTCCTGCATAAAGTCAAGTGTTCGGCGCAGTTGTCGGTGAAATGTCGCTCCTCTGTTTTCATTTAAACAGCTCCTTATATCCGTTAGCGCAGCTAGCTAGCACCAGATGCTAACAACAACAATGCACGTAAGGTCTCTCTCTCGCTCGCTCGGGCCACACATACACACACCCTCCCGGTCCTCCCGATGGCCAGTCGGTGCCTGCCGGTGAGCGTGGAAGTGTGGTCTGCCACAAGCGGGCAGCAGGAGCGGGGCTGTCAGCATCAGCTTGTAGATGGTATTTTAAACTACGGGGTGGCCGAGGAAAAAAAATACACATGCGTTAATCGCGTTCAAATAATTAGTGGAGTTAAAAAAAAAATTGCGTTGACGCGTTAGCCCTAATTTAAAGATATTATGTTTTACTTACACCTTTGAGTGCATGAACAAGTATAATTAAATATTTGGACATATTTTTAAATAAATGATTAAATCACACCCCAGGGGAAAACAATGGAATTTGGAAAGTCAGTCTAGAGAAACAATCCTTCCTTTAAATTAGGTGCTAGTATTGTAAGAACTTATTAAATTCAGTGTTATGTCATGAGGCCAACATCACTTTCACTTCCTTATCATGCCTGCAGACAATAGCCAAAATTCATCTTTTCTCAACAGCAAATAATAACAGCACAGGAAACGTACGTTGTATTGTTGTTGCATGGTGGCTACTGGATCAGTTTAAATGTAATCCTATTTTTTTGGGAATGAGGATTCAACATTTGTGACCATGTGGCTGCAATAGCGAAAGTGTGCAAGTAGGGATAGAGGCAGCACTAGTAATCAAATAGTGCTGACTGGCACAATTCCTTCAGGGATCTCTGCTAAGCAGCAACAGCAGGACGTATAGCAGTGTGGGCACACAGGGAATACACACACAAACACACACTTAAGCCACAACCAGAGTCACAGTTTAACTGAAATACTGTCATTGAGGAATACACTGAATGCCTCACAGCTTCAGGTGCTGAACTTGACCTGACCTCTGACCTCCCAGTGGATTAGAGGATGGTTACATTGTAATACATAATGAAACAAAACTGTAGGTGAGGCTTTGTCCTCCTTCAAAACAAACTTCACACTAGGCAAGACCAGTATCTCCCTTTTTCAGTTTTTAAAGGTGTGTCAAGTTTGCTGTAGGACTTGAAGGGTAACTATTTAGTAAATTCTAACAGGTTAATGGTAACTTGCATTACTATTCCTGAACCCAGTGACCTAAGATCCTAACCACCAGACGTGGCATAGCGTTGAACTGTCTCCTGGTTTACAGACATGTGCCAGCTTAGCAAATAGACAGAAGTCTTTTAATTACAGTAAGGCAACTTTGTAACTTCCATCGGAAACCCAACATTTAACCGAAAAAGAACCGCTGTTTTCTGTTCCCACATACTACACTGTAGTAGTCCCGATGATAAGGTAGCCCCGCTGCATTGTGTTCTATCGAAGGGATTTTACTTTCACGCCAAATCACATAGGAAAATATACATGTTCATGTTGCCCTGATTCTAGGAAAATAATAATTTGCGACAGAGCGTGTCTTAAGACAGTTAATGTTTACTGAAGGACAACTACTCAATTCGGCACATGTCATACAAGCAAATTCATTCAAAGCACCACATAAATAGTTAATTTAGCGTGTTCGCCTGTCGTGGCTGTTAACCGTAATCATCTCTACTAAAGCACACTGTGCATCGCGGTAGACCACCTGGAAAAGTTGACATTGTGTTTGTTTAACTGTTTATTGGTGAACTATGTGCATGCCGAATAAGAGGCTGACTCTGTCTGATTCAGACAACACCGTTAATATCAGTTTAGTTGGTTTTAACATTAACCGCCAAGTATAACGCTGCGGCACAGCGGCGTTTTTAAGGAGTTTTCAGTTATCACCGCACAGAGAGAAGGAAATGCATCGGGCCAGCAGGACCGTTTGAAGACAGCAGTAGTTGGAGCTGCAGGACTTTCCTTACCTTAATATTCCAGTCTCAGAGCCTCCGCAGATGTTTGTTTAACCATATATCTATAGCCTCGGGGCGCCAGGGCTCAAGGACGCTGACAGTTTTCCCAAAATGTCTCCTCTGTTTCTAATTGGGTTTCAATCCGCCGTCAGACAGATTCGCCTTTTGTCCTGCAGACAGGCGCCATGTTGACACAATGACGCAAGGAACGACGGGAGTCGCAGTTTACAGAACTTACAGTACACAGAGGTGCCAGTTCATTATGCCCGACTGGTTACATATGATATTCATACATCTTTCTGAGAGGTGTTGATTTAACTCTGTCGAAAAGGGGAGGTGGCATTCTAGGACATTGTAATATGACATGTTTTGTGTTATGTGCTTATGTCTCAGGGGGTTAAAAACAGTTAGTTCTCTCACCAACCATATTAATTACAGGCCACAATGCAACAGTAAAAACATACAAAGGTTTGACTGTCATATGCACAGTAGCTACAGTGTAGTTATGGCAAGGACAATCTGAAGTCCCATGCCCCTTCAACAGTGCAACATAAATACATAAAATAAGACATACAACAGAATATAAATAAAATAGTGCAAGAGAATGTTGCAATTGACCAATGTGCAAGTAATGCAGGAGAAATGCTGGAAACATGGAACCAGACAGAGGTGGATGCAGCATTTCTCCTGACATTTGAGTAATTAAAACCACAAGATCCCAGTTTTTATTCATGAACATTACTAACTTAAAACATTCTCGTAAATGGCAGCACTCAGAACAAAAAGCACAGTGGCAGTTATCCTACTTGTGACTATGTATAGATCCTATCAGCGACACAAGTGCTCATCACACAGAGTCCTGCTGATTTGCACTGTAGTTGTTGAATCAGTGACAAATTAACACCCGGGAGACTTTAGGAATACAATTATCAACCTGCAGTGTTGTAGGTCCTGATAACCACTGCCGCATGTAAGGAAAAGTGTTAATAGCAAACTATTACCGGCTATACTGCATGTCCTTCAGGGGCGGATCTACGGGGGGAAAGGGGGGGGGGGGCAGCTGCCCCCCCCACTGTAGAGCCTTGCCCCCCCAGCTGCCCCCCTAACTTTTGTTTCCCTAAAACTGTACTAAAACAAACCTACACTATTTCCACAAGCTTCTCAAGCAACGAAACAAGCATGACATTAGTTAAAAGTGAATCATTTTAAATATCATTTTAGGCCCGTTAAAAACGCAGCTATAGCCCTGCATTAAACTGCGGAGCGGCGTTCACACAGACCGCGGCTCACAGAGCTGCAGAGAGGGAGCGAGCTGTCCCAGCACCTATGGATCAGCTTCCCCTGGGAGCATTTCCCCTTCCACTAGTTTTGTTTTTACTAAGGACGAGAGCTTGAAACTAAATATTAATAAAACGCTGCCGTTTGAATCGATAGCGTTTAACAGATGGGCGCTGTTTGGGGCGTTACGTTACAAAATACTACGCAGACAGCGTTAGCTGGGAGATCGATCACTTTGCTTAACTACGCGGTAGCCTACTGTTAAATCCACGTAAACTACACATCACAGCAATGAGGCCAGATCAATGAAACCAGGATACATCCTTTACCGTAAAAACTGGATCTAAACACAGAGCCTGTGTGCGTTTGATAAATACTTTCTGATGTTATATTTATGATATGCTACATATTAGCTAGGCTACATGGCCCTAACGTGTAAAGTTATACAAGCATTTGTACCAGTGCTTTTCACAAGTAGACTCTTGCAGGCCAGAGTATAGGAGTGATTCAACAACAACAAAAAGACATGAAGTGATCAGGACGAACAGAAAGAGGAAAAGAGAGATGAGGAGACCAGGAGGAAGAGGAGGAGATGAAGACATTAGTGAAGAAGAAGAAATATATGTGAGGAATAAAGATGAAGTGTCAGAAAGAGGGACAGAGGCAGGGATCAGGAGGCAGAGGTGACTCCAGCTGTACCACATGGTATGTTTTTATTCTCCTTACATATTCCATCACAGCAGCTCAATCTAGCAGCTCTTAGTATTGACAAATATTGATTGAAATGTCTTGCTGCACAGGTCACCTTTAGCTCTCTGAAGAGATGGGTGATGTCATTTGTGTACTTAATTATAATTAAGTACTTACAGTATGCAGAATTCTGAGTATTCTCTGAATCGGGTGCCTTTTGGGTCTTTATATCTTTGAAAAATGAAACCAAAATGTTTGGTCATAACATCTGGTAGTGGACTACTTACATGTTCCCACCTCAGGCACAACATATAAATAATTACTAGGAATTTCCTTGAAAAAATGTAACAGGGTTGAAGTTTTTGACAAAAAGTAGGCATGAGACCTTGTTTAGCTATGGCACCACATGGAAGTCAAGGACATTACAAAATTGTAATATTTTGCAAAACTATTGTTTATTTTGTAATAAACAATTATTTACTATTATTAATTCATATAACAGAGTTGAAATGTTGAGCTTGTCAATCTTAATCTGAAAATACAAAAACTGAAATATAGGTACAGTAAGAGAAGAAACTGACACTTTTGTGATGTAATTCCCTCAATGCAGATCACACATGGACTGATCCATTATTTTAATAGGAGGGTTAATGGTATGGCATAACGGGGTTGAAACAAACTGAGGGACAATATTGCAATTTCATAGATAATTCAAGTATTTTTTCAGAATTTCTTTTTGATCAGTTAAAGTTGACAAGCATATGATTATATTAGCAGCAACATTTTGGGATAATTGGCCATTTTGATTTGTTTAATATTAAATGAATATGTAATAATGCTTAGTGAGGACATGCAAATATGTCCGTCTAATACTAAGACAACCAATTTTTAAAAACAAAATATATATATTTAGATTTACATTTTAATGCAAAACAACCTGTTCCATTCATTCATTGCTTTAAAATACATTTTGTAGTTTCCTTTCATTTAAAATTATTGAAGTAAGCTTGGGGGACTCAAAGGGCACCCGATTGTTTGTCTGAACACCTTGTTTCTCTTGTGCATTAAGAACACTTGTGTTAGGGCATGAATTAACAATAAATAGGTTATATACAGTATAAAATACCACATACTGGTATGACCTCTTGCCCCCCTTTGCCCCCCCCCCATGTAAAATGTTCTAGAACCGCCACTGATGTCCTTGCAAGTCCACTATACATTAAATAAAGTTGTGTGAATTCAGTTTTTATCCACGGATGTCTGGGCTACAGAAAATTGGCCTTTTCTTGTAGGATCTCAGGTTAACTCAGTAAAATGCTGAATCTGCTGCATTAATCCAAACATGACTAATTTAAGGACAAATGTCTTCTCTCACTGCAGATAATTCCGCGACATACTGCGTACAAAAATATTAATACAATTTATAAAAAAAGAGTCACTATGGGGAATAATAAACTATTTTATATAATAATGATTTCTCAAATAGGACCAATGAAAAAAAAAATGGATATGGCATCCTGATGTTGAAATCTTATTTATTGATAGAAAACATGACAAGTGTACAGTATGGTATAAAATATAAAAAACAAATGCTACGGTAACTAGCACCTAGATATAGGCAAGTACTAAACATAATAAACACCAAGTCTGTTGGTGTGTGTGTGTGTGTGTGTGTGTGTGTGTGTGTGTGTGTGTGTGTGTGTGTGTGTGTGTGTGTGTGTGTGTGTGTGTGTGTGTGTGTGTGTGTGTGTGTGTGTGTGTGTGTGTGTGTGTGTGTGTGTGTGTGTGTGTGTGTGTGTGTGTTCAGGAGGGAACCCAGATGTTGCCTTGTGTGTCGGGAGCCTGGTTGTATGGAATGTTCCAGATCCAAGGCTGATCTGAAAACACAGAGAGTTCGGAAGAAAATGAAATGCAAATACATGATTTGATAACTAAAAAGGGACATTAGATTGGACAAATCGGCAGCATATATGCCCACTGTGGTGTCTTTAATGATTGTTTAAGTGGAAGAACATGCCCCACTCAAAGATTAACATCTTAGCGGCTCTCATAGATTCTATCATTTTTTAATTAGGGCCATCATCTGCATTGATTTTCGAATGTTGGCACAATAGATTGAATGACTCTGACTTAAGATATAAATTGAAAGGATTTGAAATGATTAAATAAAAATTATTATTACATTGTAAATGTTCTGTATGTAATGTAATTATTAGAATATATTACTGGCTAACAGACATTTTAACCCTTTTTTAGCAACGTCTCCTCTAAGCAAGTACAGAAATCTGAAACATCAATAAAGAATAAAAGAAAATTACAACACAAATATGTGTAAATAGTAAATACTATTAAATGGTGTATACAATGCCTATACATAAGTGAGAGCGCTGTGCGTTTTTTTTTAGCAGTGGGCAGAATTGTGCAAAGCAATGGGCGGAAGTTCACAGTATGAAGTATAACAATCATCAGGATTGTACAGATATAATCCAATATCCAGATATAGTCTAGTTAAGATGATTTGGACAGATTTAAATTAATTCACACATTTGTTGTTTTAATTCTAGCATATTAAAACAATTGGTCCTTTCTTTTACTATAGCTTCAAATGACAGTTTAACAAAACATATGACCCCTATAATAATGAGTTGACACAAGTCAAATGTACCAATATGCCATTGAAATAGTTTGGTTTTGAGACAAAACTAAAGCAATGAACACATTTGTTTTTAAATACCAGTTTTTTTATTCTCCATTAAATGATGTGCTTTCTTTAACCTCTTTATGCTCTGGTTTAAGTATGAACTCCTTCTCCTGAATGCCACTAGAGGTCACTGAAACTGTAGATTCAACTCTACCTGTTGTTTAACTGCAGTTAAAGACCATAGAGTTAAGTATAAAGCTTAAATCAGACATCAAGACACTGCAAACATGTTTCTACTTTACATTATGCCAAGAGAAAAGAGTAGTAAAAGCACAGCTTTTGTAGTATTCTAACCTGGAGTTAAACTAAAGTTCAAATGCTAAGCAAAAGAGCAACAGACTCAGTAAATAGTCCAACCTGTACATAAACACTAGGGCTGCACGATATATCGCGTCGTAACGATAATCGCGTTATGCGCATGTGCGATATTGACATCGCAGGACGTGCGATGTCGTGTTTTTTTATTTTTTTTATTAAGTTGGCAAATTAACTCAAACACGTCATGTTACAATTATTTTTGCTGCTTGCTACAAAAGGAAAACTTGCGCGGCTCTCATGTCAGGGGTACTTGAGTGAGTGACAAACCACCAATCACAATCATTCTTGATCAGATCACAGCAGGATAACGGAGCTAGCTCAGCTTGTTGCTCTGATAATGATGATCCAGAAGTCTGTGACTAAAATCCTTCATCCGGTTAAATATTGTTAAATAAATTCCAATTGTATAGCATTGAAGTTCAAGAAAGGATGGTTTGCGGGGGAAAAAAACGGTCTTTTCTTCAATTCCTGTATTTTTTCATATCGCAGGGGAAGAAAATATCGCATTGTCAGTTTTTTCCAATATCGTGCAGCCCTATTTAATACACAATCACACACTCTTGTTTACCTTTAGGAGAGTAGCTTGTAGGGGGGAGGTCAAATGGCACAGTGAAACCAGAGGAAGAGGAGACAGGAAATGGATTTCTGCTAACAGGGAAGGTCTTCATGTTCTGGAGGAGATAGGCATAACACCACATATTATTAAACTCATTTATTCAGCACGGTGAATTCTGCCTCTGTTCATCTGTGTCTGTTGTTCTTACAAAGGCGGAGGGCACGTAGAGGACTCCCAGCTCGTATGAACGGACCATCACCTGGGTGCTGTTCTTCTCCATCGCACCCCATGCTGCTTTGGACAGGTTGGCACTGAAACACGTACACAAACATACACTTTAATGTTTTAATATAGCTGTGTATCAGTGCTGCCCACACAATTGTGTTGGTTTAACTGTCAAACTGACATATTGATGAGACTTGAGTCTTTCTTTTCATTCTCCATAAGGAAATGAGTGGGGTTTTCATAGAAAAGGAGAACTTTCTCTATGAAAAAGTAGAAAGAAGAGGATTTATGTTTATACATTTATTAAGGTTAATCATAATGAATTTGGAAGAGGAAAACAAGAAATTGGATGCCTGGTTCATTATATTAAATGTATACAAGTTTAAGGAGCAAGTGACATTTAATATATAAGATAGCAAATTAGAAAATCACACATACATAAAAAAAAAAAGTAAAAATATGAAGATCAGCAAATATAAAGCTAGCACACACACCTTGTGACGAAGAACCAGGCAAGCTGAGTGAAGTCTGGGGAAGCCCTCATGTATGTCTTGATGTGTGGCATGGCATGACTCCTTCCTGTTGCATCTGCCTTCCAACGGCTACACACAAACACACACATATATTATTAATCTGTTGCAGTGGACTTCATGTTGTATAACGATAGATACAGCTGTGTGAACTGCAGGTTAATATACTAAAAGCCTCCTGCACACAGCCCTGTTTCGGACCAAATTTCAAATACACATTTTAATTATGTGTGTAGAACCTTGTATAATGTGCCCAGTTACATGAATTACTTGATGTAATAAATGAAAGAGAAGAAGGTTATCATGACTATCTGCCCAGTTTAACAGTATCAGTGAAGCCCTACTAAGAGTTCTGATACATAGAAGTGAACTTACTGGAAGAAAGAGTGGAGCCAGAGTTGTTTCTGAGCCGTCTGGATGCTGTAGGGAAGAGAGCCTCCGGCTGGAGGACAGAAGAGACTAATATTACAACCTAATACGTCGAGGCGTCAAAAGTTGAACATTGCTCAACTTTTGAAGCGAGCAACGCCAGCAACGCTCCACGTCGCTTCCCAAAATGCAGTTCGGCTAAAAGTGACGTCACCCCATTCAAAGTGAATGAGCAGAAGCGTTGGAAGCTTCAACGCACGCCGCTGTGTGGACGGGCCGTAAGGGAAACTTCTGCAGCAATGGAGAGTCAGGACTCAGAGAGACACGAGGAGAGTTGGAGCCTTGATGTCAAACAATGATAGTTCATTACAAGTCAACGGCCGGAGAATTCATATCACAAGTTCTGACTGCACGGGTGGGTTGTCATGTCAATTCTGCCCAGCATATCTCTCGATAGACCTTTTAACTAGTTTACAGAGAGTTAATCAGCATATTGGGGGAGGCGTAAACATCTGTGGAGCTAGAGGAGATATCCCCCAACTGGAATACTCAATCACTTGTCAGTGGTGTTTAGAAGCCAGCATTCTCACAGTCGTAAACGCCCCCATCAGGCCATAAAACTGACACTTAAGTGCTGGAGCACATTCCTTAAAGGAGATAACAGAATATTGGTTGGTTATTAGCGTCAACAGGCAATAAGGTTAAATATCTAGGAGTAAAGACAAAATGATTCCCTCACAATTACTATATCATCCAATGCTAGATCTATTAGTCAATAACTCAAACACTGATAGTTGGAGGTGGATAATTAACAGGGCCCTTTTCCACTCATTTTCAGGTGCATATTTGTATGTTGTGCCTCTACTGCAGTGTTTCTCAAACTCTTTCATACCAAGGACCACTTAACCAATACAAAAACACTTGCAGACCAGCTAACTCCACACATATCCAAAATCACATTTTCCAGAACAGTTTACATATCGCCTGAAAATGGTACAAACAAGTGGCAACATGTGTAATGCCAATAGAAGCACAAGTGTTACATAGTGATGTCATTACTCACCTGGATAGCCTTCTAAACTAGTCCTCACATCTTCAACTGATGGATACACCTGCAAAAGACCAACCATCACCGCCTCGTTAAATACATTCAGAGCTTTATCATCATAAAGTGAGGTTGTGTACCTTTACTGTCACTGC
The DNA here is from genome assembly GCF_902827115.2 of Pseudochaenichthys georgianus. NCBI lineage: Eukaryota > Metazoa > Chordata > Actinopteri > Perciformes > Channichthyidae > Pseudochaenichthys > Pseudochaenichthys georgianus. The sequence continues at coordinate 15,796,228 of NC_047505.1, forward strand.
AATGTGGCAAAGTGTAGCATCAACCAGATAATGGATAATGCCAAGAATAGCAGCACAAATAAACAAAGGTCAGCAGGTCAGATTAACATCAGTATTCATGTTTATTGTTATGCGTTTAACTTATTATTATACAATCTATGATTCGGCCCAGTTTCCACCATTTTGATATTAAACCAATTCATGGACATTATATTTTGTCAAAAAGGTTTTTACCAAATCAAATGTCCTGCATGTAACCTCAAAAATAATAATGCTATGAAACTAAAAGCAGCAGCAGCAGTAGTCACATGAATTCCAATTTGTATTGTATTATTTTGTACAATGCACCCTGCAATCACGCAAGAAACAGACCACGTGTTTTGGAGGAACGTACCAAGTGCAGGGGGGGAGCTGAGCGAATAGAGGATTTCCCCAGTGTGGTCATGGTGCGCTGAAATTCCCCTGTCAACCATTTGGTCTGATCCACTCCCAAAGAGCCGATGCTGGAGAACTGGCCAATCACAGGCCACCTTTCTTCCCCAGAAATGGGTTCTGTGTGCTCATACAACAGCTGATAAAAGAAAGAGATGAGAAGAAAGAGATAAAGAAATCCCAGTTTAAAGTGTTGTCATTGCATTATGAAATAACCAGGTTTTTTTACATTACCTAGGCAACATATAGATATTAATCTAATTCTCCTGATTATTGTGCTCGTGCTGAACTGGGACTTTTTCCTAATGCACAATAAACAAGCAAATACATTATTTGGTTAGAGGCTTTATGTAAGAGGCCGGTTCCTAGCAAATTCCTATTTTCCTGGTTTCCCGATGCCATGTTTCAAACAGTTTGTTGCTGCAAACTGCTGAAATAACTCAATGTCAATCCTAAAATGTTGTAGTTACATTACATGTGATTGTGCTTCATCCAACACTCTTGAATACCATGGATTTTGTTTTCTGTCTTGAATAGCTTTGTGTTATCAACTAGTTAGAGGAGAGGAGCGGCTAAGAGAGAAATCTTTACCTTCCTCAGCCTCAGGTGGCCCCAGCGCTCCATGTCAGGGCCGACATATCTCCCTGGGGTTGAGCCGACCAAATAAACCCTAATAATAGAAGAATAGAAGAGATACTTGTAAAAATTGCATCTTTATTCCCCAAACTAACAACTTTACTGAATGTAGATGACAACCATTGAGTAGGCGATGTTCTTAAGTCTACTTGGGGTTTTCACAAAGTTTGGTGTGAGTTTTCATTTATCACTAATGCAACTACATGCGTAACTGTACATGCGTGGTGTTTACTTGGTCTCTGACAGGTCATGCTCTCTGATTCGTTGGATCCACTCCTCCAGTTCTGGTGCGCGGTACGCTGCAAGGTATTCCAACAGGTCCCTCTTAAAGAAGGTCGCAGACTCACCTTCGTCATCACTGCTGCCCTTTGGTAACCGTGGAAACAGGGGGCTCATCCACATCCTGGTAAGGAAATACAATATTTATGAGAAATTCCATAAGCAAATATCAAGGTACTGTGCAACAATAAATACAACTTAAACTGGTCTTTCTATTAAATTGTATAGATTTTGATTTTAAGTTAAAAAAACTTGAAAATGCAGCAGTTCCTTTATCTTATCTTGTGATATGGCAGCCCAGATCAATCGGTGCAGCCTCACCACAATTCCTAAGTTAAATCAAAGTTAAAAAAGAGACAGGCTCACCCTTGTGATTTCTGGTACCAGTCAGCTCTGATGAGGTTGGAGGTCGTTATAACGACTCTGAAGCCTTCCTCATAACACAGCAACATCATCTTTCTGCACAGACACCATTTCATGTTTTATATAACATCAGCAAAGACTAAACCCCCAAGATCAGACAAAGTGTAAATGTATGCATAGTACAACAATGTATTCCGCAATTTGCAACTGCACTCTTTCCTGCTAGTTGAGTATAAAGCTTATTTATATTATGTATGCATTTTAAAAGGTTAAAACATACATTTTCCCTTTTCATCGCAGGAACAGCTAAGGAATATTAATAACATTAGTCAATATTTATTTTCTGGAAAACATAAAAGTAATATAACGTAAAAAATTACTTGAGCCATGCAAGTATAAGGAACTACCTTTTTGTCAAGTAAGCATCATTTTCAAGCCATGTTCATAATGTTAGGTCAATATTTAAGGTGAATATTAGGAAGATTCAGGGAGTCACCATCACATTTGTAGGATTGCTCCTCTGTTTACCATTAATGTCTGTACAACATTGTATTTGAATCTTTCTGTAAAAACATCCCAAACTGATCAGGTTTATGAATATACAGAAAACAAAACAACATGTATGATACCAGGCAGGAAAAGTGCTTACGTGTGGTGCGTTCCAAAAGCAATATCCAGCTTGGCCTGTTAGAGAAAGTCACCCGATAAGTCCCATTTAAAGGCAAATCCAAATCTTGTTAACAGACATTTCTGAGTATGCCTAGATATACTGGTGGTAAATGTTTCGGGTGGTGGCGAGTCTTTACCTGGCAGAAGTGAACATGAGGGTAAGGCTTGGCCTGCTGCAGCAGCCTGGCCTTGGCCTCTCTTTTGTCTCCATGAACAATCAGAACTGGACGATCCCTGTAAACACAACAAGACAGGCCTTATTTTCACCAGAATCATTACTGTCCTCCACTTGTATCACAACTTTGAGATAATCATGTATTGCAGCAGTTCTTCAGAATGTCCTCATATAATAATAGTAATAATTATTATAAAGTAATTCCAGGCAAACTCCTGTTGTAACAAGAAGACATTTTTGGGTATTTTTTTGTATTCATTATTTGGAGTCACATAATATTGATACAGCTTGGAGACAAAGTTTGGGGATTTTTCAGCTATTTTCAGTTTATTTATGAGAAAACATTCCACATACAACAATATATTAGAAACCGTATTGTACAAGCCATATCATGCTAGAGAGGCTACTAAAGAGATGTATTTATGATAGTAGGGAGTGAGGAAGAAGTGTACTTACCTAAACTCTGATGGGTACTGATCAACCATCCAGGCAATATCAAAGCAGTAGTTAAACTATAAAGAAAGAGAGCATACCTGTATTAATGGGTATCCTTCCAATGCTCTCCAACTGCAGTACAAGAGACGACAGCCATGCTAGCTGTTTGAATGTACTTGTGCTAAACGCCAATATTAGAATGTTTACAATGACAAGCATGGCTTAAAAACAGGACATTCGTTTGTTTCCGCACTTCACATGGTGACTCACCTGAGCTGACTCTTTCAGGGTCCCAAAGAGTGGAGAGAGAATGTCTAGTGGGAAGAAGAACAAAAAGATTACAACATAAAATCATGTAAAAAGGCTGATGACAAGGGCTGGTATATGTACTGCACAATCTGTCTATATTCAAATCTAAACTCAGAACTATGAATTTTAGCATGCAAACTAAGTGTCTTTAAGTACCCTGAAAAGCGCGCTATGAATAAAGTGTATTATTTATTTAGCCTTTATTTATACAGGTGTAAAATCTCATTGAGACACAAGGTCTCATTTTCAAGAGAGACCTGTCAGTGGTAACACTACCACACAAAGTTACAGACAGACAGATTATTATTTGTATTATTATTAACATATTATTAATACCAAGGCATCAAAGCAGAGAACTCATCTCATTGCGGATGAAAATTAGCATCTCCATTTTACCCAAACTCATTCAACAAAAACAAGTACAGGTAAAGGGGACATGTCAGTCACGCTCATTTATTTGGGGGGGGGGGGGTTCTACAAGAACATGCTCCAAATGAAATAACATCCAACCCCTCTCACCTCTGATGTGCAGAGCTCCACTGTTGTACTTCCTGTCCAGGCCCGTCACTTTGTTGAGGTAGAACCTGTAGGGGTCATTCAGAGGAGGAATACTGGACTCAAAGAAGTCCTCTGGCTCGTCGATGTAGGCGAGGCGGCCGTAGGGGCTCGGGGGCCGCTCGTTCTCCACCTTCACTTTCTTTGTTTTGGGGCTCGGAGGCGCCCTCTTTGGGGAGTTACCGAGACTCTTCCCCTTCACGTCTCCATCATCATCATCATCATCATCCTCACTATCCGAGAGAGCCCAGCCTGTGCCGTCTGACACCTCATGTTTCCTCTTTCCAGCTAACGACGGACTACTTTCGTACTTCACTGTATTTACCTGGTTGGCTGCTGCCGACTGTCTCGCCTCAGAGCCAATCACAAGTGAGGATACAGGGGCGTTAGCTGGTTCTGGTTTCACCTCCACAGGGGCTGCTTCTATTTTGGGGATGGTGGGAGTGTGAGAGGCAGCCGGTTGGTAGCTGGGACTAGACAAAGCGGGCTGGTGGGGTTTGGATGTGGTCGTTCCAGAGAGAGGAAGATCATCATCTTCATCACTGCTGGAGACGGTCCACTTGCCATGGTGACTGTCCTGAGACATGCCTGAGTGGATATACAGAGATCAAACAGCCACAATATGATAGTGTACAACAGCATTTGAAAAGACAGGCACATTTTTACCCTGTTTTTTCTTGCTTTGACACCCGCCCTAACCTGTTATGAGTGTTATACCAAACAGCATAAAACATAACACTTGCATATCAGATAGGCTTTGATTCCATTCTACTTAACTGTCCAATTTGGTGGTGATCTGTGGCACCATATTCTCATTTAAGAATCTAAATGAGAATATTTTAAATGGCAGTGGAGGTTTACAATTGCACCAATCTGCATCTAGCCAAATTTGAATATTGCTTTAATTGGCTTAATGCAAAGTCAAAAACTTTGAAAAAAACTGGGACTATATATAAATGGGTGAACATATGAACGAGATGCATGTGTTCCATAGACTGTATACATGCATAACGACATAGAAGCATGCTTAGACAAACATGTGCACAATGTGAATTGCGCTAATAAGATGTTATAATAACGATTGACAAAGTTAGCAAAATGTTGCAAGCAAAACTAAGCATGCATGTTCTGCAAGATGAGATGAAACAATGCGTTTATGATTAGCGTAAATAACAACGACTGAGCGTGATAATAGGTTTACCCAGAGAGTAAGGGAGCCGCAGCACAGGTGAGAGATGGTGTGAATGCAGAAACTCTTATCAATCCACCGCCAACCAAACTTAATACAATACATGAAACAAACAACAGTACAGGAGGTGCGCATGGAACAAGTGTCCGGGCGGAAACCAAACGCATTGTCCTGCCTTTTCCTGTAGTTCCGCCACAACCGCGGTAATACAAACAAAAAGAGCAGATTACACGTTTAGAAAATATTCACGGATTCGAATTTGACAGATCAATAACTCAAACAAAAAACGTCCTTGAAACACGAACGAGGTCCAAAACAAGTCAAAACGCGTCGTCCACTGAGTGTGAAGTTAAGTCACGTTGGTGAATATGTTTGTTAAATAGAACATGTGTTGGCCATTGGTGTTTTTATAATCGCATTTTTGAAAATGCAGCGCGTTTCCCTAATGGACATGTTTTGGCTCTTGTAGCGCCTTTGCACCTGTAGGCCAATGTAATGAGGTCCAACTCGTGCTTTAAATTATGAAGTTTCACTTGAATGCGGTCACACTTTGAACTTTACTGCTTCTTTCTGGTTAACCACATCATTACAGCGTCTTTATGACAAACACGTGAGTGTGAAGTGAGTGAGCTGCATTCTTATTGTAGTGACGGATTTGTGAGGAGAAACTAGTTCCTGGAGAGGTTGAGAACTTTACTTAAAACAAAACTACTAGTCATTTTATTTTGTTTATTTCTTTAAATCATTTATTTAGGACACATTGGGTGAAGCTTAAATATTGAAGTTTAACATTCAAAAAGTCAACATTTAAAAAAGTAGAAGTCCACAGGACATCTCATCTCAAAGTCCAATTAGAAATTGCTCTGGACCAAGAGGTTAATTCACATCCGTTTAACATTTTTGAGATTCTAATGGTGCTATTTCGAAAACAATAAGGATTATATTATATTATTTCCAACAATAGAGTTATATCCCTTAATTATTACATTACACTTAGGTCACTTTTTTGAGGCTGTAATGATTTCATTTCCCCACTAGATGGAACTGTTTAGTTTGGACTGAAAACAAAAAGTCATTTTCATATTAAACTATTAATAATAATGTCAATTTTCCTATTTTTGAAGGTAAAGGAAAACAATTATTGCAATGTATAAAGCAGTAGCCTATGTCTTTACAAACTAAGTTAAAGTGGCTTGTAAAGTAAGTAACAGTTATACTTTTAACTTTGCTATAGTAATTGTTAACATTTTTGTGAATAATTTGTGAATTTTTTGGTTCACAAATTATTTTTATTTCATTATTTATGCATTCAGTTAACACATCCAATACAGTAATGGGTACGTAAGGACTCGAAGTATGTTTTTCCCTGCCTGCAGAGTAGCGGTTTTTCCGACGGTCCTGTAAGGCAGCATAAAGCCTTGGTAGACAGTGAAGGGTTAACCTGTGTAAGAGGATGAATGGATATTGTGGCGAGCAGCATCTGATTACACACAGACACCAGCAGGCATCGGAGGACGGAACACACTCAGTATCTGCCGGCCGAGACTGCCTCTCATTCCCCTCCAAAAAATAAACTGTTTACATATCACTCTGGAATCTTCACTTTTTTAACCGACGAAAGAAAAGCATTGTGGTCAATTTGCCGGGTCTTCTCACCGTGTAAATGGCTCAGGGGGGTCGACAGGAGACTGCGGAGTAAACTTGCAAGATGTCGCAGTTTGTGGGTGTTTAAAAGAGGATTTATTACCGGGCTGCACATCCATCGAGGCGGTCAAACTTCCGGAGGACCGTGTGTTTCTTCCTCCAGGTCGGAGAGAAACAGGTAAGAGACCCCACCTGTCTGCAGAGCACATGTTGACAGTCACTCGTGTAATCCAGTTTTAACCTATGTATTACTGCGTAGGCGTATGCTATCTAACATCACTATTTAACCAACCAAACTGTTAAACTCCGGGTAACGTAGCAAAAACTGTCTTAAACTGACAGTTGGCACCTGAACTAAAGTTAGCTAAAAGCTAGTGCTCTGAAGTGGTGTAAGTAACTAAGTATATTTACCCAAGTACGGTACTTAAGTAAACATGTTAAGGTACTTGTACTTTACCTGAGTATTCTCAGTTAATTCTACTTTACACTCCTACTCTGCTACATTTTAGTAGCCAATAATAATGTAGTTTTCACACCCCTACATTTATTTGACAGCTTTTAATTACTAGTTACTTTTTAGATTATTAGATAATACAAATTAATTTTTAAATACACATTCATTATAGGTTAAGATATCCAGCAGTAGTAAATACAGATATTCAAATGAGCTCCACCTTAATTAGGTCTTTCTTATGATAAGAAAGACCTAACTCCCCATAGATACATTCTAATTATGGTATTTTTTTACAATATGGTATTGCTATAGTTTTACTAAAGTACAAGATTTTGCATTGTGAGAATCTTCTCACCAATTTTGATATCAACAACAACATCAGCAACATTTTGACTTGCCAGAGTAGGAAGAGAAGTACAGGTGTTAAGAATGCAATACTAACTTTAATGATAATATCTGGAGGGATGAAACCCTTTTTAATGGTCACACATGCAGAGCACACAGCACACACAGTGAAATGTGGCCTCTGCATTTAATCCATCCTAGCACCAGGAGCAGTGGGCAGCTATTGTACAGCGCCTGGGGAGCAATGGGGGTGGCGGGTTGTCCGGTGCCTTGCTCAAGGGCATCACGGCAGGGCAGGAGGTGAACTGAGACCTCTCCAAGTAGCAGTCCACACTCCATATTTAGGTCTGGTCAGGGACTTGAACCGGCGAACCCTACGGCTCACAGTCCAAGCCCCTACTGACTGAGCCACTACCACTTTAGAAATGCTGCTAGCTTAGTTACCGCTTGTAGGCTGAACATAAGGCCATCTCTATGATCAGATACGGACACATAACAACATATGGAATGTCCTGGGGGATTCATTATTACATTTCTCTGTGATGTTTGATCTGTAGAAAAGCTACAAAGCAAATTGACAGAAGCACAACCATAGCTAGCTTATCAAGTTGTTATGATAATATGTAGGTCGGCAATAGGATAAAAAGGACAATTTACACCCCTTTTAGCTCTGTTTTTGGTCTCCACCATTAGGGATATCGTAAGCATTAGGTATGTAATAAAGGCTAAACTTCAAATGTACCGGAAAATCTAAGCAATGAACTAGAAAAGGCTGAGAAGTATTACAGTGTCAGAGTTGGTTGATACATCTGTACATGTAACCTTTTTCCAGCACACAGTGTCACCTGATTACATTTACTAGATACAAAAGAACTTGGTAATGGAGGATTGAGATTTTACGTCCTGAAAAGCATTACAGAATACACTTGTATTTTCTATTTTTCTTCATAAAAGTGTTGGTAAATGTCACTGATAATGCCTTCAGGACTTTAAATGTGGAAAAACAGAGTTTAGACGTCCAACCTTAAAAAAAGGAGTGTTAACTCATGTGTGCATCTGACACTTCACGATGGTAAATGAGCAGGAGTATTCAAGTAGAATCCCTGAAGGGGGGGCAGACAGGCTGAAACGTTCCCCTTGCTTCAGGCTTCAAACCCTGCCAAGCAAGTGGAATTTCCTGGAAACATGTCAACGCAGAATGTGAACTTCTACCCCGTCCGTCATCTCTGCTCTGGTTGGCTCACGTATCTGTGCTTTTTTCTTTATAATTAAAACTTAAGTTTGTGACATCAGGAGTCAAAAGCTGAAGAGGGCAAGTCAGTCACTTTCTGTTTTTCTATTTTGTCAGCACATCTTGAAACGGTTTAAGAAACCCAGAGGATTGGAGTTTACACCAGGTTCATCTAAAACACAAAGATCGCTTCTTCAAATAGCTTTCTTTTTGTCTGACCACCAAAAACACATCAGTGTACTATACAAGGCGTGTGGCGCAGTGGGTAGAGCGTTGGTGTTCGGATCAAGGGAGCACAGGTTCAAACCCCACTGCAGTCAGCATGTCGTTGTGTCCCTGAGACACTTCACCCTATGGCTCCTGTGGGGATTGTCCACAGGATTGAGCATGTCGCTTTGGATAAAAGCGTCTAACAAGTAACATGTCATGTAATGTAATGTCATGTCATGTACAAGAGGAAAAAGCAAGAAATCCTCGAATTTGACAAAATGTAACCATCAAATGTGTTATGTTGTAAAAAATGACTATCAAAATAGCAGTCCATCAATTTGTCCGATTGACATTTTAAAAAAGCCTGCTCTCAGGATCTTTTTGTAAAGCTGTGTTTTGAGAATATAAGTCCTGGGTGTTCTGTGTAGAATTCACTAGACAGCACGGCTTAAAGCAGGCACACTGGAGACACATGTGAACAGCAAGGGAAAAACAGGTTCATCTTTGCAACGTGCAACAGATTGTGCCAAGCCTGCTCCAGCCAGCGTCCCGCCTTCAGGCTGGTGCAGAGCGAAGGGAAGCTAGCTTGGAAGGTTCCCCTTTAAGTATCATGGCCTCTCTGATGTGGTTCTGGTCAGAATGAGCTGGGAGATCAGCTGTTTGAGTGGGAACAAGGCTGAGTTGCCCTTTTCCTTCAGGCTGCTGTACTCCGCCTCTCTGTGATCTGCTTTCGTTTTGTGTTCTGTCCTGTCCTCGCACCGTCACATGGTGAGCTGTCAGTTAGAGCTCGAGCCTCGGGCTGTCAGGTGTTACGGGAAGAGATCACCACATGGGCGGGGGTGTGACATGTTAAAACTGCTGCTTAAAATACCTGCAATTATATCAGGTTCACAATTTATGAGGGCAAATGTCACTGAGGCGTTTCGGGAAAATGGAAAATGTTTTCAATAATGTGATGGGGACTATTTCATGTGGATATTGACAAGAAACTTGAGAGAAATCATATGGATATTATAGATTTAAAGTTGTAATTTTCACTCCAAAGTCACTTTATTGAGGGATTTGAAACATGGAAAAACAATGAAAGTGTTATCATAATATTGCAACAACTAATATTGTATGTAGAGGATACCTTTGCCTGAACATTGATTTTTCATGTATAATTGGAATTTACAAAGTCAGGACCAGTTTTTTTTCCGTTTTGTTCAGTATTTTAATCATCACTACACTATAATAAACATTAAACAAACCAATGGGACATGTATTATCCCCCTATAAGGTGATCATTATTTTTTAGATTTCATTTTGATGTTCATATTGTTTTATTTTGAAGCCACACTCCTGACTCACCATTTACAAACAATGCACCAGGGCAAAGAATGACCACTAACAGGAATGAGTTTGCTTTGCTCTTGGGTTTCTTGCCTCTCGTTGTACCTTCTCACACTGTTCTTCATATCTAACCACCGTGTCATGAAGCACCTTGTATGTTTTTCTGGTTCTTCAGTATTTGATGTTTATTACTAGCCAGTTGCAACCTTTTTTTCTGTTTTAAAAAAAGGGTGGGGCTCTTAGCTCTTCATTCAAAAAGTGGAAAATGATTTTAGGACAGTAACTTGAATCAACCATTTGAGTGGGAGAAAAGCATTTTGCTCATGAGAAAACGTTCAAATAAACTAAAAGTGGGACTTTTGATCCTACAAACATAACCTGAATATTTCAAAAAAGCCTTTATTTAATAGTTGTGAATATGATGTTTCTTAAGTTTGGAACATTTACAATTCTTTACAATTACCCTTATGTGTCTTGACTGTCAAGATATATATTTAAAAGTGATTCGCAGTAAACAGACCGATGGAAAAATATCACTGTTTTCCTTTTTTAAATCCTGACACTCCCTTCCCAGGCAGGCAATTTTAGAGGTGTTAGCTAACTACTCTGACCTCCAGGGGGGGGGGGGGGGGGCTGCCGGTCCTTGCTGTTTCATTATCCGTCCACAACAGGCTCCATATGTGGCATTTCACCATGAGCCCCAGAATGTGCCACCTTCCAGCCAGCAGGGAGACATATAACAGGGGCTCGTCCTCCACCTTCTCAGGCTGCTGGGATCTAACTGCACGCTGCTCCGCTGTCTAACAACCCTCTCCGTGTTTCCCTCTGCTTTGGCATCTGCTGCCTCTCTGTCTGTCCCCTGTTCTGTCTCTCAGGCCCGAGGAGACAAAGACTCTTCAGTTGGACATCTGTCCTTCTGTTTTTCATCTCTGATAAGGTAAGTTCTGCTGGGCTCTACGCTTTAACAGTGTCTGCATGGTTTTGCTCCTGTGTAACATGTGGTTTATGTGTCTTAATACTTGTTCCTATTGTTTTCCAGCCATTTAGGAAAGTAACTATGTCCAATTAAACCAATGAATGCTAAGTTAAACCATTACAAATCCACTACATGTCGGAGCCAAATGTTGTACTTCTTTATTTAAGTACAACATAAATAGCTGTCAGATAACTATAGCTAGTTATCTGACAGCTATAGTTACTTTGAAGATTTGACCTATAATTAGCATGTGAAATTCAATATGTCGTTATACAGTCAAATAAACTTTCCAACAGTATGAAAAATGAGTAAAAATGTGTTTTTTGGCAGTCAACTACAATATTAAAATGTTGCATAGTGAGTACATTTTGACATTACAAATACACTTTGGACTTTAACCCACTGCCTGCCATCTAATAACAGTCCTTCATTTGTGAATAATGGAATAGCTTCCCAACATTTTGGTTTACAGTAGAATAATCTATTTAACTTAAAACGTCAAAAGTACCCACACAACAATGTATATTACTCTACAAGTCCTGCTTAAGATACATGTATCATGTTTCTACATTAATGTCTGAAATAGAGCTAAACCTATGTTATATATTTATTCGAGATGTGTTCTTAGATTACCCCGAATGTTTCCAACAATTTTCAAACCGAGCTCAAATCTAGGTATTGTCATTTGGTCTCCTGTAGTTGTGTTGCCACCTTTTCCACAAGCGGTAATAGTTGGGGTTGTCTGCGTGACACCAATTAGATCTATTTCATGTGTGCCTTAGTTAAATGGAGGTCCCTGGAAATGTGTTTAAACGTTTGCACCGCGTCGTCTTTTCCACTTCCCCCTCGACCCCGTGCCAAATGCAGCCCCACACTGAAATGAATAGGAGGACTGGTGTTTTCCCTCAACGCCCGATCTGATGTGCATGCAGCCTCACAGATAACATGCTACGATGGCTACCAGCTACATGGCTTCCCCTCAGTATTTTCATTTGTTGACTTTGTTGATGGAATCTTGTTGTAGCCTCACACATCTAGATGATATCTCTTAAGTCTTCACTTTGAAATGTGATTGAGCCTGACCAGATACGATCTCATCAACCCATGAAGTAAGAGGATTTTCTGGTCAATTTCCTGACACCACCTCTCAAAACATCTGAACAGTAGTGTTAAGGCAATGCCTACTGTGTTAGAACTGGAAGGAATTATTGTTGGTGTATAATTAAGGAAAATAATGCAGTGTTGTAGTTTGGTCACTCGTACTTAGTGGGTGAAGAAGAGTCATTCACTTGTTCTTTGTATGACATCTGTCGCATGCAACAGACGTTTCTTGGACTTTTCCCGTTTATGTCTTTAAAGATGATGAGATGCTGGTTGGTGGATTTGTTTCTCTTTGGAAAGAGCCATGCTGGCTGTTTCCCATGTGTCCAGTCTTTGAGCTAAATGTAGCTTCTGGTTACTAAGAAAGCTACTAGGTTTATTTCAGAAGATATCGAACCATTATTTCATATTTGCACCAACTAGGGTTCTACCGGACAGGAAGCTTGTCAACATTTTCTAACCTGCTGCCATTTTACCCTCTGACTAATTGTGAAGAATATTTTTGACTTTTTGATAGTTATAAACAATCAGATTAAGTTCAAAGTTTAGTCTTTTTTTTTTTTAAACCTCTATGATTTAGATTGTTGCATTTTCCTATCACTTGATATCGATTATCGATAAAGTGTGACACCCCTAGTAGGTTCACTGTTTGGTTGCATTGCCGTATTGGCCAATGTTTAATGAGGAACTATTAGTCTGTCATGTTGCTGTTAGATCTGAAGCTGTCACGATGTGGAAGGCTTTTCCTCCTCACTTCCTCATAGTCTTCACTCAGCATGTTTGTGCTGGGTAACTTGGCACTTGTGATGAAACGGAGGCCTTGGAGCAGTGAGAAAAAGTGCTCCTGTTGGCCTTTTTTAATGAAGCTTCAGTTCCAGCTGAGACGCACACACTGCAGTGGTTTTTAACATGGAAACAAGGCTAATAAAACAGCTTGAAGGCAAAGTCATCCAAGTAGTGATTTCACTCAAACTCTAAACATTTGTTAAACTTCTGTGGCCTCAGCTGCCATTTAAAGAGATAGAAAGATCTGCATGGTGGTGGCATTCAAAGACACTCATAATGTGGTTTAAATCTGCCAAAAGCAATCATGTTGGTATCATCAGCATGGGTTCCTTTCTTTAAACAGCCAGTCTCTCATGTTTGAAAGAGACAGCAGCACTCTGGCACACAGCTGTTTCTCAGGCTCTTGTATGATGCCAGCTGTTTCCATAGTAAGGCAGCTAGGGCAGAACAAGTATCTAAAACGCTTCTGTTTCTGGAAGTGCGAGGCGGCAGGCCGTGCTGTGCACCTACAGTACAAACTCTCTCAAACTGCTGGAATGCAGAAGTATCAGAGGAGCTTATGGACTAATTCTCGTGCAGGCCTCCACTTGCTCGATGTGTAGAAGCATCGAGACAAAGCCCGGCTGCAGGGAAACTGTTGGTGTACATTAATCAGATTAATGACTGAGTTTTTCCACTGGAGTTTATGAGGTTTGGACCTGCCTCTTTATCCGTCACTCCCCCCTCCCCCCCCTCATCCTCCTATTTACTCGCCTGACCCATTTCTCTATAAACCAACAATCAGAATCCCCCTTCTGTCCCTCCACCCTCTATCTCCCTCCAGCCATCAGGGATATTAGACAATGCTTTTTGACTATTGTTTAATGCCATGATTGACAGAATTACACGTCTCTGATTATCTTTGCATCTGAGCAGGGAAAATATTGTACATTTGTTCTAGGCTTTGAATGGGAAAAGACTGAATAATCAGCAGGTGTTTTGCATTGTATTTGTAGTTTGTTGTGGACTACAGATCTACAGCTGTACCACTGATTTGAAAACCGTTTTATTAACATTTAAAAAAGACTTAAATCCCCATTGTTTGGTTTTTTTGTAAGTAGAACCCGGGGTAAATTAGCAAACCTATTTACGAACCTGAAGCATGATGAAACATGAGCATCCCATCTTTGCTTTCACAGTAATCTTTACTAAATATTCTTGTGGTGCTTTGTGAAATCCTCGAACCCTTTTATTATCGGTTCACCATGTCTGTTTCTCTTTGGCATAGGAACAGTAACTTGGATCAGTTCACCTTTTTATAATTACATTTGTGTAAGTCAACTCGTGCAGCTGTTTGTTGCCCTTTTTCTGCACACATATTTCTGGATAAGCAGAAAATATTCCTTTATGCTCTTAATCCCACTTTTAAAGCGCTGAGTGGCTCAGTTGTCTTTTTCTAAATGGGGGCATATTTCTTCATAATTCAGGGATACAATATAAAATGACTGGTGTTTAAGTATTTGTGGTAGGACAGCCCCACCTTAACACACAAGCACAAAGGATTCATTCTTAATGCCATTTGATACCTGATTTATTTATTTGGCTGCGTCTGTATTTTGTCGTTTTTCTTTTTCTTAGCTTGACAAACCAGCTCCACATGCCTTATTTGAAGTTGTTGCTGTGCAACAGAAACATCTTGCCCCGCTTTAGTTTGTAAACTTCCTCAACACCCATCTTAGCTTTAACTTCATTTGTGTTCACCTGCACTTCTCTCACTTATCCTGTCTTATTCTTCTCCTCTTTCTTCGTTCCTTCCATCATTTCTTCTCGTCTTTCAATGCTCCTCCTGTTCTGTGTCAGTCGGGCCTGACAGTCTGCTGCCCAGCTTCGGATGCAGGACATAGCTTCTGGATGCTTTCAAATGGTTAGTGGATATGAAATAGAAACCAGGGGCCACACGATAAAATAATTCTTGAGGCATACTCTCATACCCTTCTCCGCCCTCTGACCATACTTATCTGTAGCTCCAGCAGGTCCCTGACTTCCAGGACGGTCTTTGGTCAGTGCACTGTGTATTTTGGTTAAACCGAGGGGATTGAACCCAATGTAATGTAAACATCCTCAAAAAACACTGAAAAACACTAGCACTTTCACCACGAACAGATGGTGGGATAGTCCTCAGCCCAGCCAGCCTTCAACGCCCTAAGAGCCTTTTTAAGGAATTAAAGGATTTAAAAGCAAATTAAATTTTAATTCAGTATTTCAATTAATATATTCAAATGACTTAAAGGTGGGGTAGGTAAGTTTGAGAAACCGGATCGAGATACACTTTTTGTTATATTCCATGGGATGCTCTTAACATCCCGATAGCAATGACTATCTTAAGTGCTTTGACAACAAATCCATACAAAAATGTCATCAAAATGTGGAAGCCGTAGCGCTGTAAAAAGCACGACCAATCATTTTAGCCGGCCCGGCTAAAGTAACTGGATGGCCTACCTGCCTGTCAGCCTTCCATCTGTGCACACTGCACACATTTATCTCGTGCCCTCATTGGTCATGTGTGTGTTGGAGGAGGGGCTCTGTGAGGAAGTGGCAGATTTTTCCGGTTGTGTATTTTCAAATGCTAGCGCACTCGAGCTTGTTTCTCCAAAATTACCTAGCCCAGCCACCTTTTAATGTAAGTATATTTACTCTAACACTGTGTCATTATCTCCTTAAAAAAACACAAGCCACATCACAGATCAGTGTAAAGTCTTGATGTCTTTCTTCCCTTTTCGGTTGAGTCATACCAGTGCACTAAACTGTGTCAGGTACACATACTGTAATTATACACGTCGTCACAGTTTATGGGACTGTTGGGACTCAGGACAATTGATGTCACCAGCTCTCATCTGCTATATTTCACTATTTGCATAAAATAAGCTCTGCCTGCATATTGTTGTAACTTCATACCTTTTAGAAACAAGACCACAACTTACCTCACTTAGGACCTAACCTAGCGTTATTTACCAGATAGTGAGGTGGGTCATTTGGGTAGTTTGTCTTGGCTTCTAATCCTTAATTGTTTTCCTTAATGGAAATCTTATCTAGCTCACATGATTGAGGATCATGCATAACAGATAGATTATCATTAACGTTGTGTACATGTTTTATTTTTAGGGTATAGTTTGATATATCATTGTGGATAATATGTTCAGATTGTGTTCCTGTGTCATGAGTGTCAGACATATTTTAATCTTGGGAAAAACTTTATTTCGGTTGGCTAAGGACCAACTGGCTGTCACAAACCACCTTTTGAAGAGCTGTGATCTAGTCCGATCATATGTCAGAAGCGTAATTTGTACTACTTTGGTTTGAGGAGTGTCCCGTAGACCCACTTGTTTTCCCTGATACTGCTACATTGTGAACAACAATTCCGTATTTGACGGTGGGAAAGTTAACGTTAGATGTTAGCAACTGGTGATCGATGTTCCATAAATGATGGTGCGACTCAGTCCACATGTTGTTGTATCTTTCTTTGGGCAAGAAAGTTAGCCCTGAGTTGCTCCTGATTGGCATGGTGTGTGAATGTGTGTGTATGTTAGCTTACCTGAGCAAATGGCAGGTTTCTCTGTGTGAATGATGACTTATAGACAGTATGTACAGCGTTTTAAGGGGGGGGGGGGGGGGGTCATAAAGACTGGATAAAGCGCAATATAAATACAGTCCATTTACTTTGATGCTTTCAAGCTCTACTTAGTAAATATCAATATTGTATTTGTTGGGGAAATATTTTCCAAGGCCTATAACTTTGACCCAGTGTATCAGTTCAAACTGTCCTGACTGAGCACACGCACCTGTAGCCTTGGCTGCTGTGCTCTGTGTTTTGTCTCCCTGTTCCTGTCTGTTGGCGTCAGCTGATAGAGGTGTTATGATTATATCTTGTTATGCAGCATGTTGATGATTCTTTCTGAACTAGCTAAATACACGGGTCTGGGGTAGAGTTCTTCAGAATTGACGTGGCAACTCTACCGCGAAGTCAGAACCTCTGGCTCTTGGACTTGTTTTGTGAATTCTCCGGCCGAAGCTCCTAGATAAACCACCAGTGTTTGACATCAAAGCTCCTGCTCTCCCCGTGTCTCCTTCCTGAGTCGGTGACTCCCACTGCATTGCCACACAGAAGTTTCCCCCACAGTATTTAATGGTAGTTTGGTCTGTTGACTTTCATCAGTTTGACTTATTTTGTCAGTTTTTTGTCAGAACTCCAGCCGGTATAGACATAATACAAGTGCAGGCTTCCAAACGTACTTGCTTATAATGAGCCGCACCCAAATACACACACACACACACACACACACACACACACACACACACACACACACACACACACACACACACCACACACACACACACACACACACACACACACACACACACACACACACACACACACACACACACACACACACACACGCACACACACTTCTGTCTTGTAGGATATAGGAGCAGTAATTAGCAGTCAATGGCAAAGTCAGTTTTCTCATACTCACTCATGTTCTAGCATGCTGGTGGCAGATACCTCCACAGGCAGCATACTTACCATAAACAGATGACACACACACACACACGGCAATCCCTCCGTTGCCTCCACCTGTGCTTTACAGTCTCTAAAGTGCGGGGTGAAAATTAGAGCTCAGGTGTCTAAAGGGGATTAGATGCAGGCAGTGCCTCACAGACAGACGGACAAACACATATTTAACTTGATTTAGTTTAATCAGGTCTCCGCCCAGTATCAGCAATGTACAGTAGCACAAGTAAGTGCAAGTCCTCCTCCTGACTTTGCAGATGTATAATTCGGGATGACTGTAGACTTTATTTAGACTCACTCCCACATTGTTCCCTTCCCTGCAGAGCTCACCAAGGCTACTGTTGTAACCTCCTCCCAGTGCACATCTACGCCCACTGCTGTTATTTTGGGAGTCAACTAGTCATTAACAGTGACACGGGACATTGTGAAAAGATAGGGAGGAGGGGAAATCACCAGGAACGTCTCACAGGCTTGTCAAGTGAAGCTTTGCTGTTGGAGACCAAAAGGCTTGGCAGTGTGATAAAACGGTAACATATTAAGGTTTCAATGTACTCGGTTTAACACTTCTCTGGTAGTTGTTCTTACATGCTCAGTGTATTTGACCATTTAGAGGTATATTCACATTTAGCTTAGATGACCGTTGAGATTCTGACTAATAGATAATATCTATATAGCACTTACATCAAATGTTTCTCATGACGGGTGTAAGCAAATATCACATAGTGTGTGGGGCTTTTATTTACTCATATAGTCAGGGGACTGAATATCTGCAGGGAGTTTTTAATTTCATAGAAAGCCATATTTTCTATAGTGAAAGCATGGATATGTAAACTATTATCATCAGTCAGCCATCTGTATTTGTGGTGATTGAGTGTGGATATATTTGATCGTGCTGATGGGATTCCTGCAGTGGAAGTGTACATGCTTGCAGACGGTGGGTGTTTCTCAATGTCAAGGAAGGCTGCTCCAGAGCCACTATTACAAGCATACTACCTCATCAAGTGCCGCCGAAGGACTGTTCCAATGTCCAGCATACTTGGAATTCTACCGAGGCTGGCGTACTTCGTAGCGAGACATTTCGAGGCTGCACATATGTAGACTCTGCGGTCTTAAAATCCCCCACAATGCTTTGCGACCAATTTCCAAATCTTTGGCGGAATTTGTGCTCCATGTAAGGCGTGGCCTCGCATATGACGCACACCTTCACACCTGTTAGCCTGTTCCACAATTCTTCGTTTTCCAATTCTTTCCTCGCTTCTGAAGCAAGTGACTCGGAAGACGTGCTACCAAGCAAGCGTCCTCGACATTGAGAAACACCCAGAGGATCACAGAGCCAGGGCTTTGTTGCATGCTTGTCCTCCACATTTTGTTGTGTCTGCCACAGGAAGTTGTGTGACCTTGTAAGTTGGTTTTGTCTAATGGGAGGACAGCATGGAGGAAGTTGATGTGTAGTGAGGTAGAGTCGCATTGAACTATTGACAGGGTTCATCGGCAGATTCAATGCATTCTCCTCATTTTGGAGTTTAATTAAATATAAATTGTGTAAAAAGGCCGTACACAAACTATTAGTTTAAGGACTACCTCTTCTTTCTTTTCTTTTTACAAGAAAACTACACAGGGCACCTTTAAACGTACAGTTATTTTGAATCTTCTTTTGGCAGTTGAACATGAAGAGGGAGAGGCGTAATGCAGTTTAACATTATTTGTACCCGTGAGTTAATATCTGAGACTATACTGTACAAATGTTTGCGCGGCATTTCTCTGATGAATGAGATCTATTGTGGACTGGCTGACACAGATTCCTGCCTCAGTAACAGAGGGTGTGTGTGTGTGTGTGTGTGTGTGTGTGTGTGTGTGTGTGTGTGTGTGTGTGTGTGTGTGTGTGTGTGTGTGTGTGTGTGTGTGTGTGTGTGTGTGTGTGTGTGTGTGTGTGTGTGTGTGTGTGTGTGTGTGTGTGTGTGTGTGTGTGTGTGGTGTGTGTGTGTGTGTGTGTGTGTGTGTGTGTGTGTGTGTGTGTGTGTGTGTGTGTGTGTGTGTGTGTGTGTGTGTGTGTGTGTGTGTGTGTGTGTGTGTGTGTGTGTGTGTGTGTGTGTGTGTGTGTGTGTGTGTGTGTGTGTGTGTGAGCTGGCATCAGTGTTGGACGGACACACAGCCCAGTTGTTCGTAGGAGGAAACATTGGGCAGCAACGTGGAGAAAGCAGCCATGTGGGCAGCGAGCGGTGAGGTCTCAGTAGTGTCTGTGTCGACTGACGTGGAGCTGCAGTTTGCCAGAGGCTGGAACTGTAGAGCTGTGTACAGTGAGACTAAAAGGTCACGAAGACATGGTTGTTTATAAAATGTAATTTCATATTGTTCCAACTATGTCTGATTGTCAAACCTTTAATTAATGTATATCTTAGAAAGCGGGACTTAATGGTATGTCCTTTGTCTACTTTTGAACTTTTGATCCAGGAGCTTAAGCCTAATAATAAAACTTCCATGGAGTTTTATTATAGACCTGGCTGATGGGCCATACTGTGTGGGATACAGATAGTTTTTTGCTGTAATGGAGAATTGGTAGACCCCTTTTCAATATCCATGTATTGTCTTTGTGTGCATCATAAAAGTACAGCGAGTCCATATACATCAATATTCATTTCTTTGACGGCCAAACAATCATTGCGGTACTTACGAACTCTCGCGGTACGGTGTTAACCATATGCTCTTCGAAAGAGATATATAGCAAACACACCCAATCATGTGACCTGACACTCCTTAAATACCTGTGCCCTAGTTAATAGGACATAGACACCCTTTGGCACACACAGTAACACAAACACTCAATTGTGACAGCTTAAACCCAAACATGACCCTTAAATAAGTTGGCTCTTACAAGTTGCAAAGTTAATTTGTGAAACAGCAATTGACAAAAAAGGTCTTTAGATTCTGTGCTAAATTCATACCAAGGCCTGCATTGCGCAAGTCCTCCCATTTATTTCAATGTAGAGTATACTGGCTCGTAACTGAGTATAAGTTGCTACAATAACAAAAGAAAATAATTGTTCATGTCCTCCCCTCTAGGTTAACATGAGTCTGATTGGATTTCAGCTTGTCAAAAGTGTTTCAGCTGAAACCAGCTGTATGTACAGTATGTAATGGTATTTTCCCTCTCTCTGCAGTATTTTCTGTAGCCGCCACCATTCCGTGCTGTAAGGCCGACCCCACAATGTCTTCCAATGGAGACCTCAGCGACCTGGGGAGCTCGGACAGCTTCTGGGAGGTACAGTGGAAACACACGTGCACACTCATTTGTTACATCAAGAGAAAGAGAAAAATGAATTATTTAATTATGCAATTGACTGGTAGTCCTGTGGAGGTTGGGGACATTGAACCAGAGTGGTCGGTGTTCAAAGCCTCTATTGCCGAAGCCGCGGCGGGGAGCTGTGGTCTCAAGGTCCTAGGTGCCTCAAGGGGCGGTAACCCTCGAACCTCCTGGTGGACACCGGTGGTCAGGGAAGCCGTCCGACTGAGGAAGGAGGCCTTCAGGGATTTGTTATCCCGGGGGACTCCCGAGGCAGTTGCAAGGTACCAACTGGCCCGAAGGGCAGCAGCCTCATCCGTGGCCGAGGCAAAGCAGCGGGTGTGGGAGAAGTTCGGAGAAGACATGGAAAAGGATTTTCGGGCGGCACCAAAGTTGTTCTGGAAAACTGTCCGACACCTCAGGAGGGGGAAGCAGCATCCAAGCTGTGTACAGTAAGGATGGGACGTTGTTGACCTCAACTGATGGAGTGTTGGGGCGTTGGAAGGAACACTTTGAGGAACTCCTGAACCCGACAACTCCGCCCTCTATGTTAGAGGCAGAGCTGGAGTATGACGGGGGATCAACACCAATCTCCCGGGGGGAGGTCACTGAGGTCGTCAAACAACTCCACAGTGGCAAAGCCCCGGGGGTGGATGCGATCCGCCCAGAAATGGTTGACACGTCTCATCAACGTTGCGTGGAATTCGGAAACAGTACAGAAGGAGTGGCAGACCGGGGTGGTGGTCCCCCTTTTCAAAAAGGGGGATCAGAGGGTGTGTGCCAATTACAGAGGCATCACACTACTCAGCCTCCCCGGGAAAGTGTACTCGAAAGGAGGGTCAGGCCGATTGTCGAAACTCAGATTGAGGAGGAACAATGCGGATTCCGTCCTGGTCGTGGAACGACGGATCAGCTTTTTACTCTCGCAAGGATCCTGGAGGGGGCGTGGGAGTACGCTTATCCGGTCTACATGTGTTTTGTAGACTTGGAGAAGGCGTATGACCGAGTTACTGTGGGAGGTGCTGCGGGAGTAAGCACCTCAATGAAAGTTTGGGGCTCTCTGCTGGAACTGCTACCCCCGCGACCCGACCACGGATAAGCGGGAGAAGATGGATGGATAGTAGTAGTAGTATTCGTTTATTAGTCCCCGAGGGGAAAATGGGTTGCAGCACATCACAGAGGCATTTAAAAAGTTAAGACAATACATCACTAACAACAACATAGACACAGATAAAAACAAACGGACATAAGAAAACCAGATATCGGCAGACATGACAAGGGGCCTATAGGCCCTCATTTGCGAAATAGGGGGGACAGGGCCAGACCAGCTGGGTAAACAGTGCGTCCTAGCCATAATTTATTCAGGAGTTTGATGGCTTGTGGGACGAAAGACAGCCGAGATCTGTTCTTTTTTAAATAAGGGGCACGATATCTCCGCCCGGATGGCAACAGTTCAAAGTAAGAGGCAAGAGGGTGCCTCAGGTCACTCACAATATTGTGTGCCAATTTTAAAACTCTGTCCTTGTATAAGCATTCTATATTAGCAAATGAGATTCCTGTCAATTTACTGGACAATGTTACGGTCCTCCTGACTGACTTTTTGTGATGGACTGGTGGTGCTTGCTCGCTCACACATAATTGCTGCATTTTCATGTGGGTTTTATCAAAAGTTCCTTACATTTTGCCTCTTCAAAGGCCAACAAGCTACCATGGTGTTAATGTGCTAACATGCTGGAAGCAATTTGGGGTTTAGTATCCTGCCCAAGGACGCTCCACATGTGGAGAGGGAGCAACTTGGGACAATGAACTACCAACCCTGTGATTAATGGATGTCCCACTCTGGTGACCAAATTAGTTACTTACAACAGCAGTCATAAAATCCTTAATATCTGCTACTGGTCTGGAAACCTGGATAATCGTAGTCTTGTGTGTTGATGAGGCCATTGAGAGAGGAGCAGCCGGAGGTGGTGTTTAGATAGAGACACATAATGAGTCCCTACTGACTGGCTGCCGGCTTACATCTGGAAAAACGACATACTTTCAACCTTAAACTCACTCTCTGTATATCTTTCATCGCTGGTCTACTAAACATCCTGCCCTGTTGACATGTTGCCACACTGATGTGGTAACACGCATCAAACCGAGAGCAACAATGATTAGAATGCACTAAGAAACTTCAGTCTAAGTCTATGTCCTCATTGTGTGCGTGCGTTTCCTGTGCAGCCGGGAAACTACAAGAGGACGGTGAAGCGGATAGACGATGGCCACCGGCTGTGTAATGAGATGGTCAGCTGCTTCCAGGAGAGAGCGAAGATAGAGAAGGGTTACGCTCTGCAGCTGAGCGACTGGGCCAAGAGGTGGAGGGGCGTCGTGGAGAAAGGTGAGCGGAAATCACCCATCAGTGAGGGCTGCAGAAGAAAAGTTATCCCTAAAACTACTTTGATCTTTTACCTTTGGTGTGTTTGATTTATTTTACTACCAAGGGTTGCAAACAATTGATTTGTTCTAATTGCAAAGTGTCAGCTTTTGCTGCAACTAATCAATTAATTGAGGCACATTTTTACATGAGAATATATATTTTTTAAGGAAAGATTATATCTATGCTTATTTTAAGTTCAAATGTGGAAAAGTACTACTTTTTAACAAAAATATGAACATTATGTAAACATAAATTAGTTTTAAGCTAAACTGATTCACAGGAAGTGTTTTTTTAAAGCATTGTCTAAAACCAAATCAGGGGCTTCACCAAAATCTGACAGACTCACTGATTTGGTTTACAATTGAACCTTGACCAAAATCAACACCAACAAACCAACCAACAAGGACGATTGTTTTCGTTATTTTTTTTTTGTTTGAAGCTAAATGAGATGATGAGTGTGTCTCCTCTCCCCACTCTTGCCCTACAGGTCCTCAGTATGGGACGCTGGAGAAAGCGTGGCACGCCTTTATGCAGGCGGCCGACCGGCTCAGCGAGCTGCACCTGGAGCTGCGTGAGCGCCTGGTGGCGGAGGACAGCGAGATGGTGCGCAACTGGCAGAAGGACGCCTACCACAAGCAGATGATAGGAGGCTTCAGGGAGACCAAGGACGCAGACGACGGCTTCCGCAAGGCACAGAAACCCTGGGTCCGAAAACTGAAGGAGGTGAGCGTTGTCTGTCGGTTGTAAGAAAAGCGAGATTTAAAGACTCAGTGGTAATTCTTCTGGGTGGCTCATGCTCAATAGTCTGCAATAACCTTGCTCACCTTCTTTCATTTCCTCTGTGAAACAGGGTGACTGCGAGCTACAATTATACATGTATAGTAATGTAAGGAGGTTTGCATTGTAATTGTGTTGTTGACTTCTAACTATAAAGAAGAAGACTACTGACGGTCTTTCCTTAAAGGGGCCCTTATATGCTCAATTTCAGGTTCATATTTGTTTCTCTAATCTGTAATGTTTCCATGCTTTAATGTTCAAAAATGTCTCTAATATTTCACGCTCTTTCTGAAACCAGAGCCCAGTCTGATTGAGGCTAGCCAATAGAAGCGCAAGTGTTAGATAGTGATGTCATTATGTTACCGAATTAAACAAAGGAGTCCAATGGAGGCGTTTCAAGAAACTCCTCTGGAGGCAACTTTGGGATTTTAGCATTTGTAGATCATACACAGAAACCTACAGAACAGCATAATAGGGCCCCTTTTTAACATTTCAATGTCATCACCAGCATCAAAGATATATATGGGAAAAACACAAGCAGCCAATCACAGTTCTCGCAGAAGCATTGCCCCGATGAAGGTTACATTTTTCAATGTTACACTTGCAGTGTAGCTCCTCAGCGCAAAAACATCAAGCATGAATCCAGTTTTGCACACTCCTGTTGTGCAACACAGGTAATACACACAGTTGTGTTGTTGGTAGCTCAAGTGCTGAACCTTTCCTTACCATGAACACATACAATTGCTCTTAATGTGTCATTTAAAAATATATTTAATCAACTAATATGTTGTCTTATTTGTAAAATGAATATCCAACTAAATCGATTTAATCAAACTGTTGTACCTTACCCTGTTCACTTTTCTATTTGCTGTCTTTTTTGTGCCCGGCCTTGTGTGAAATAACTTTGTGATGAAGAAGGGATACAACTTTGAGTGTAGCCACTTACCAAAGTCAATTATTGCATCGTTTTGTGTGTGTGTGTGTGTGTGTGTGTGTGTGTGTGTGTGTGTCCAGGTGGAGGCCAGTAAGAAGGGATACAATCAGGCCAGGAAGGAGGAGTGGACGGCGGTTACCAGGGAAACGCACGCCAAGGCCGACCCGACCAAGTCGCAGGAGGAAGTTCGCAAATTCACGATCCGGGTGGAGCGCTGCAACGAGGAGGCAGAGAAAGTAAAGAGCACACACACACACACACGCACACGCACACGCACGCACACACACACACACACACACACACACACACACACACACACACACACACACACACACACACACACACACACACACACACACACACACACACACACACACACACACACACACACACACAAAGAGTCCCATGCGTAGCTCCACTAGCACGAGTCTGGGTGTGTCAGAGAGTCCAGAAAAAAACATACCTGTGTGTTTTTGAGTTTTAAAACAAGACTGGGCTTGTCTCTACTGTTCGCTGTTTTGCACAAATACACAACAGAAGAGGAAAAGCTCAGGTCCTGAAGAGGGAAACTCAGAACTGGGAAATGCTAAGACAAAATACACAACAAGGAAATGAAATCCAATATCATGACAAAGTTTGGGGGAAAAGAGACCTGAAAAAGCACTTTGTACCTAACTCAATTCAGGAGTCACACAACCAGTCTGCATTCCACAAACATCAGAGCACCTCTTCAGCTCTATTGTGGCGCGTTTCCACTGCAGCCCTCGCTCGGCCTCGCTCGGTTTGGTTAGGCCTTATTATGCCCGGCTCACTTTAATGCTGCGTGTCCATTACAGTTTAGGAACTGGGGCAGTAACTATAGTAACACAGTGTAGGCGGAGCCGTGACGTCATCTTCAATGAGCGCCCCAAAAAACAACACAGCCGTTAGCTGTTAGCACTCAGAGCTCACAGCTCTTCATATCTGTTCAGAAACTAGACACAAGTTAAACAAGTACAAACCACAGACTGCCTGTGTCATGGTGAATACAGTCGCTGGTTTATTTATGTCTGTATGGCCGTTGCTGTGAGTGTGGACGGTCGGAGCATATATAACGTTAGCTTAGCCAAGCTCCATTTAGAAAACACGCATTTTAAAAGGGTTTTTCGCCTGCCGTCTGTCTGCAGACTTGTCAAAGCATTAATTCATGGTTTTTACTAACCGGTATCAGTATGTTGTTACTTCGGCATCATTTTGAAACGTGTATTATAATGAAATCACGGTCAAATATGTTCATCTTGTTGTAGTTGTAGCCCCCTTGCCAGCGATCCTCTCTCTAGTTTAGCATACTCAGCCCGACTCAGCCTGGTTGTTCCTGGCCCTAGAACCACGATTTAGTCGGGCCAGAAAAAAGGTGAAAAAGTAGCCCCGGGCCAAAACTAGGCCAAGTGGAAACGCAACCAAAAACAGGCCCCGCACGGCTCGGCACGCTTAAAGCGAGCTACCCGCTGCAGTGGAAACGCGCCATTGTTCTCCTTTGTGTTCAGAGGGGGCCGCATAGTATTTCTGTTTGTTTTTCATCAATCAAAACTTCAACTCAGTGTTAATTTACTGCTAATCTGGCATGCCGGATGTTGACTGTGCATACTGCTATTCAGATTTCTCATAACCCTTTGCTATATAGCATGTGTGTTACTATTTACTGTAGCTATGTGAAACAACAACAACAACAACCTCAGTTTGCAAAAAGTGTCCCTATCCTTTTCTGCCTCTTTAATCCTCGACAGAAAGCAATCAATATAACATATTACTACTATCTTTAGTCTTTTCTTTTGAAAGGAGATGTACATGCTGTACTTCAATAGGTCAAATGCATTCCTAAAGCCCACTTACACAAATAAAAATGTGCCTTAAACTGCTTTTCAATCTTTATATCGTACTAGAACATCTCTTTTACACCCGTGATTTGGTTAGGGAGAAACTGACCATCTAACAAAGGAAGAGCAACAGAGGACTGGTACACATTTTGTTTATATTTATTAAATTTCGAGGAAAAGTAACGGCTAAATACTGAGATATTAAATCATGTGGTTTAACACTATTCAGCAACTGTTGGCTGGATCATTAAATACAGTAGACTTGGCCGGGGCAGCAATCTTTTTATATGTTTATTCGTCATTCTTCAGGTTGTCAGAGTTGCACATTAGCTGAGTGTGTGCTTTGTGTGTGTTGCAGGTGAAGGAGCGCTACACGAAGGCCCTGGAGGAGCTGAACCGCTGTAACCCTCGCTACATGGAGGACATGGAGCAGGTGTTCGACCTTACCCAGGAGGCCGAGCGTAAGAGGCTGTGCTTCTTTCAAAACGTCCTCCTGGACATCCACACACACCTCGACCTGTCCACCAAAGAAGGGTAAGACTCACACATATTTACATACATACTTTTCCATCAGGAGAGAGAAGTGATTAGCTATTTCATTATCAATGACTCAGAACGAAGGCATTGGAAATGTGTTTGTCCAAACTTGGGTCTATGGTATGTACACAGGAGTTAATAGAAAACTCAGGGTGTTGTCCATTAACTATTGACCTCTTATTCTATTTAAACAAGCCACTGTTTCCACAGTACCCACGATTGGTAAAGTACAACATGATCTTTGTCCAAATATTGAACAACAACGTATTTAATTAAGTCTTTGAAGTAAAGATAGTTGAAATAAATGCTCTTGGAACAAGTAGTGTGTGGGAGAGAAGTCCCTCAGGAGGGGCATTTGGAAACCTATATAACGCACTACAGAAAAGGGAAAACTCCAAAAAGCTTAAAGGGGCCCCTTTAAAGTGACAGATCTAAAGTCCATCAACTGTGAAGCATACCTTAAGTGGGAATACTGTACGTTTTGACCCTGAACTGAAGGTTATCCTAAAACCTCCTTGAGATATGTAAAGAAAAAATGTAATATTTCAGTGAATTATAAAGTTTACTTTTAGCCTAGTTTGCCTTTTCATAAAATGTTCAAACAGCCATCAGTCATTTGCCTGCTGCTCCTAGAAAGGTTGGATGTATATTACAAGATGCAGGTTTTTCCTCCATATCATCTCTTGAGTGTAACAAATCAGCACAGAGCTGATAATGCAAACAAAAAATATGCACAAACAAAAGTCTTATCTGGAATTCCTCCTTTTTAAATGGAGGCTTCAGGAATTTAAATTCTCAGCCCGCAGAGTACACAGTGGCATCAGTACGTCTAACATAAAGTGTATGAGCACTGTTAAGAGCAGGAAATTACGAATAGCAGGAGCAGTTAGAGACTAGCTGGTGAACTTATTGGAGAATTTGGCAGCTAAAGGGACACATATTTAGCCTCAGGAGTTGGGGGAAACCCAAAACGGAGCTAAAAGTGAGGACGTAGGTCTATTGGACTAACATTTATCAGATGGACACAAACAAGACTGAACATGAATTAGAAGCTTGCACCGTGTCGGTCTAATGTGTAAACGACAATTTGTTTGCCAACACATAAGAACTTCATAGTTGGATAATATGTCAATGTTGTGTTTACAGCTGGTTATTTAACCTAATAACACGGCAGGCCCGATGATGAGGCTGACCTGTTCTCCACCAGTGGCTCTGTCCTGTGTTTACAGATACTTCACGAGTTGCTTTAAAACGGCAATTATTGTTTTTCAGAAAGAGCGCAACGCTGTCGTTTCCTCAGCTTTAACGTTGATCCAGTGAACTTGATAGCAGTTGCTTCCAGCCACATGATCCTTTATTACGAACCTTTGTGTCCACCTGCTAAATGCTATTCACAATTGTTCTCTCTTTTTAGCTCTGTTTTTGGTTTCTACCAACTCCTAATGAACCATTCCTTGAGTTGTTAAATTATCTTCTTTGTTAACCGTCTTTTCTGCTCAGCCTCCCTCCTGTTGAGCGGATACTTTAAAGTTGCCAGCTCCAGCCTCAAACCTTTAAAGCTCCTAAAAGCCAAGGGGCGCGACAGTTTCATGTTATCATTCTCTGCAGGTTCGTGACTGCAATACATCTTTTCCCTTTGTTGCATTGTTTCACTTTGTCATTATACAAAAATACATTTTATTCACTGATAATTCATCAGAGGACCAGCATGTTAACAGAGGAACATCAAATCTAAGACCATGAATCAATCAAATATAGAAACCTTATTTTAAAATTAGCAACACAAAAGAACAAAGATTGAAAAAACTGGATAATCTTCCAACAAGAGGGATTTAAATGTGAATGACCTATTTTTTAAGGCAGAAGAGGAGGAGAGTAGATGTGACGATTGACAGTCCCTTTGTCCAATAGGTTCAACGCTCTCTACCGGGACCTTGGTCAGACCATCCAAGTAGCCAATGACACGGAAGATCTCAGATGGTGGAGGAACACCCACGGGCCGGGAATGAGCATGAACTGGCCCCAGTTTGAGGTACGGATACACACACACACACACACACACACACACACACACACACACACACACACACACACACACCACACACACACACACACACACACACACACACACACACACACACACACACACACTGTAAATGCACACTTTTTTCACAGTAGTAAAGAGTGGCCGACTGAATATTAAACAGGCTTCCAGTGAAAGCCTTGTTGTGTGACTGAGTGCTCAGAGTGGGGTCAGGAATGTCTGAACACACACACGCACACGCACACACACACACACAGGTTTATCTAGTTATTTGTGGAAATGTACAGATTCTACTTTTACTCTGCAGGCCACTAAGGACAAACAAATATTTACAGGGATGACAAACAAATAATATAATATAATAATTGTTTTTCTTCACAGTTATTCTACATTTTGAGATTACATGCCCTGATATATTGAAAAAAGAACAATGGCAGTAAATATCAGGTCATTCATAAATCAGACTCTTCATTTCCTGAGAGGTTTTATGAATTCAGCCTGAGGATGATAGATTGTAATCTGCAGCACACAGGTATTTCCACACCCTCTTTATACTCCACACACTGTTCCAGATTCACAATGAAGGAATTGAGTATTGTGCTATTTAGACCCAATTTTCCTCAAATTTCAAATCATACAAAAGACTTGACATATAACACTCAGAAATGCAGAAACTGAACCACAGAAAGTCTCTTTCAAGATTTTAGATTTTTCAATTTTTTGTATCTGTGATTGGGCTTATTTGGTGCTGTATCGCACAATAACTGTTTTTAGTAAAGGATGTTTGGCAAATAAAGCTTGACATGTGGTAGCAGAATGCTGAATAAAAATGGAGGTCAGTTCAGAGCTGCATTTTAGTTTATTGAAAGTTAAAAAAAAATGGAGGCAGATTTATTTTAAGCGGACATGTACATTATTTATACCTGTGTGTCAGGGTTTCCGCTAGGATTTTTTCTCGCCGGTCAAATGTCCGGGCAGAATTTATTTTACCGGACTAATTTGAAACTTACCGGTCATATTTCAATAATAATAATAATAGTTGTGTAGCAGAGTTTCCATTAGCAGGTAATTACCGGACTATGAGCAGATATGCTTCAGTTTAAAACTCAGTTCACGGGTCTCATTTTTATATTGCTTCAGTTTATAATCGTAACAGAGCGAAAAATTCAGATTCATTTTTCAATAAATGATTCCACAAACAACAAACAACATAATTATTACATTCAAACAAACTACTTGTAGTAGAT
Source organism: Pseudochaenichthys georgianus (assembly GCF_902827115.2). NCBI lineage: Eukaryota > Metazoa > Chordata > Actinopteri > Perciformes > Channichthyidae > Pseudochaenichthys > Pseudochaenichthys georgianus. The sequence continues at coordinate 15,826,971 of NC_047505.1, forward strand.
AACGTACATTATTCAGAAGTTTACATCAACTTTGAATAATAACACGGGAGAAACGGAGCCTCTCTTTTCCCCTCTCTCTCCTGACAGCACGTCAGTTTCTCATGCAGCTCCTGCAGCTCGCTAAACAGAGGGCGGGGCTTCAGGTGATCCTGCAGAGCTGCGTGTCTCGGTCAGACTCAGCAGCTGATCTGATCTCTCTCTCGCGTCCGGTTACACTTCACTCGCGTTCATGTCCATATCGATCAGATCCAGCTCTCCTGATCGGCCTTTATAGAGAGCACCGATCAAACTATTAAGAATGAATATCGGCCGATAATGACCGGCGGCCGATCGATCGGAGCCTCCCTAATTATTACCAGACATTTTGACCGTCAGGTTTTGAATTTACCGGTTTTTTATAAATGTTACCAGATAAAAACCGGTAATTACCGGCTAACGGAAACCCTGCTGTGTGTGTGTGTGTGCAGTCTGATCTTTGCCTACAGGAATATTTCTTAACCTGTTCTACACCGCACCCCCGATACCGGGGGGGAAAACGCGTCATCTGCAGGAAACAGCGTCTGAGGGCATCTTAATATTCAATAAACTATGAATGTTTTATATCCATGTAACGGGAAGAAACTCAGCTAACTGATCTTTTTCTTTTCTTCAAAAAAAACCACAAAGCTAGCGCTGAGCCTATGAATTAGCCACGAGCGAAAAATGCTAACGGCGTTTTGCACAGAAACTCACTCATAACACTCTTATTACTTATTGTAGCTGCACGTCCAACCCATCAATCTGATCGTGAGGAGACACAGAATCGATCGGTACCTACATTATCACTCCATGATAAGAACTCGCGAAGATATTAACAAGAACAGACATCAAAACATGTGGCGCTAGAAACGGCAAAATGGCTCACCTTTGTCGTTGTCTGGTCAAAAGTGGTCTTCAATGGCATTAAAACGATAAAAACGCTGCTGAAGTTAATCCATAGGTTAATCCAATGTGTCTGTGTCCCTTTGAAATGATTTCTGATAATCCATAAGCAATAAACCTGCTTTTCGGTTTCCAGATGTCAGAGCGAGAGATAGGTTCATGCGCAAAGCCCCCACCTTTTTTTGTTAACGTTGGTGTGTATGTGGAAATCCCCCTTCGATTCGGGGGGAGGAGAAGTGTGTGGGAGAGAAACTCCCTCTGGAGGGAAGACAACACACTACATGAAAGGGAAATCCCAAAGAAGCATAATACGGCCCCTTTGAATTCATAATGCACACTATATTTGTGGTTGTAAATTCAGTTTACAGCACAAAAAGCCTAAAGTATAACCCAGCTGTTTTTGTTATGAAGTCAGGTGACAGGTTGGGAGTTATTTAGTTTAAGATAATGATCTAGAATTTAAAAAGTGTGTTAAGCGTTCGACAGATTGTTTAAATTATGGGGGAACATTTTAATCGTCTTCACTCCTGAGAAGAACTTTTTTAGAATCTTTGATGAAACAATATTTATCTTCCACAGTTCTTCCGCAATGGAAAAATAAGGGCATAGTGAGATGTTGGCAGAAAGTAGAGAATCTCTTCTGTCCTCTGTGGAATCTCCTGGCGTTCCCACAGCGCCGCTGATACACAGACAGAGAGCCATTGTCCTAACACACACCCAGACACACACTGTTTCTGTATTTGTGAGGACTTTCTGTTGACTATATTCATTCAGAGGTCCGACCTAACCTCCTCTGCGGCAAAGTTACACATAAAAGTGACTTTGAAGAGAGAGTAGTAGTAAAATGAAATCTATAATCGTGATTTTTCAGGGGTAACACACTGAGCATGTGTGTTTTTTAATTCTACATTTGTGAGGACTTTTGTTCCCCACACACACACACACACACACACACACACACACACACACACACACACACACACACACACACACACACACACACACACACACACACACACACACACACACACACACACACACACACACACACACACACACACACACACACCTCCTGTAGAGCTGATAGTCTGGAGGTTGTTCTGTGCTCCACTGAGAATGTAAATACCGGTAACCGTATCCTACTTCTGTCAGCAGCATGTCATTACGGCCAGAGTGTGTCTGTGTGTGTTTTTGTCTGGCTGCCATCGAAAAGACTCCATTGATTCTGCTACAGGATAGAAATGAACATTATTTCGCCGCAAAGACAGAAAACAAAGGTACTTTTTCGTATAAGCGACTTATCTTGTAACAGCAGGTGTTTCTGTTAAGTTGTCAGTCACTGTACTAAATAAGTTGTAATTTTGTATTTATTATCATTATCTAATAATAGGCTTACAAGTGAATCATTATCTTCTTGACTCTAGATTAGCTGAAGTTTACCAAGGGATTAAACTGGAAATCTTCTAAATGGACCGACAATTTATTGAAACCACCGATACAACTTTATAAAAGTTAACTGTGAGCTAGCTACCAAACAAGTTGAGAAGGAAATATTTTTCTTTCTTATTAATAATAATATATTTAATTTCTATAGTGCTTTTCAGGACACACAAATACGCTTTAAGTCACATTTAAAAAGCTCAGTTGTACAAGAAAAACATAAATTGTAACATTCAGATTGGCGGAGAAGCAAGAGGTGGGTTTTGAGGGCTTGTTTGAAGGATGATAGGATGGTTGAGTGTCTGATGTGTATAGGGGGGGGCGTTCCAAAGCCATGGTGGCAGCAGAGAAGACCCTGTCACCCAGGTCTGGAGCTAAGTCCTGGGGGTCTTTAGGGTGCTTGCATCTCCGGACCTGAGGCAACGGGTGGGGGTGTGACTGTGGAGGAGTAGCACTAGCTTCATCAAGACCCAAGCGCACATTGTTTATCTCAAGTTTCTATATTCTCAACTCGCTCAGTCACACTTATGTTTGTATTAAGACATCACTAGGTGTAAAAGTGAAGCTCAGTCAGCAAACAGATTCAGTAAGATCCGTTTATATTAAAATATTTGTAATGTATGATTACAGTAGCCATATAGACAGGGCTGCACATAACTGGTGCGCTGGTGCCGGGTCATTTGAAACAAAGCGCATTTGCGTACCAACATTGAGAGAGGAAGAGAGAGGGAGAGGGAGGAGAGAGAGACTGATAAGTTAACTACAGCTCAGTGAGGTAAAGGACTCTGAGTCTAAGTTCAAACGGTTTTGTCACAATTTATGTAAACACACATTTCCAAGGCACTCCTTTATAATTATTGGGATAAAAAGGTTTGAAATCATTCCAATGCATACTATAGGAGAGTAACCAAACATATCCTTTAAAACTGGAGAGATAAAAAAATATGCATAAATAAATAAATGTTAAGGTAAAATAAGATATGAATGAACAACACAAATAAAATAAGTTACATTCATTTGTTATTGGCTATGGTAGGTTATTGGTTATGTTCACATACTTATTTGATTACATCCACTTGTCTAAGATGACAACAGAGACTTTCGACCCAAAACCAGCTGTTGACTTGTGGATGCAAGCAGCTAATCGCAGACTCAGCCAGAGAGAAAGAAGTAGGCCTACATCATCAGCTACCATGTCTGACAGCGAGGAAGACAATGAGGAAGACAGTGAGGAGAACAGTCAGGAGGGTAGTGATGACAGCTTGTAGGATTACTGGTCGTGCTAATGTTGTCTTGTGTTCACCTCTGCATGTGTGTTCTGTGTTCACCTCTGCATGTGTGTTCTGTGTTCACCTCTGCATGTGTGTGCTGTGTTCACCTCTGCATGTGTGTTCAGTGCCGTGTGTCTGGCAAATAAAGTCAAGACCCCCTCAAAAGTTACGGTTTATTTCATTTTAAGGATGAGCACCAAGCAACATCTCCAGGTGCTCCTTTGAGAACCGGGGCAAAAAGGTTATGTGCACCCCTGCATATAGAAGCGGCCACACCAGACCATATTTACATTTATATTGAATTTAATATTCCATTCCTTATACACTTAAAGGTGGGCTAGGTAATTTTGGAGAAGCCAGCTCGAGTGCGCTAGAATTTGAAAATACACAGCCAGAAGAAATCTGCCACTTCCTTACAGAGCCCCTTCTCCAACACACACGAACGCGCACATGACCAATGAGGGCACGAGATAAGTTTGTGCCCAGATGGAAGGCTGACAGGCAGGTAGGCCATCCAGTTACTTTAGCTGGGCCGGCTCAGATGATTGGTCGTGCTTTTTACAGCGCTACGGCTTCCACAGAAGAACATTTTTGTATGGATTTGTTGTCAAAGCTCTTCAGATATTCATTGCTATCGGGATGTTAAGAGCATCGAGCCGGTTTCTCAAACTTACCTACCCCACCTTTAATGGAAATAATATTCAGCTTATATTGTGTTAACTGAATATTGGCCCTTCAATAGTGTTTTATTTGTCAGATAGTTTATATATTTTTTATCTTCACTGTCAACTTCTATATTTTCTGTTTTATTTCTATTTTGAGATGTTTACATTTTAGATTTGTATATTTCTACTCTTTTAATTTCTACTTTTGTGCAATGCCAAAGATTTCCCAATTTAGATCAATAAAGTACATCTTATATTATCTTATATAAAGTGACCCTGAGGGTATTTGATTGATTTTAGGGAATACTTTCCATCTGTGAGAGAAAGAATGTGATTTCTTCCTTTATAAAGTTACAAAGTCCTGCTTTAATTTGATCATTTGGTTTGTGTGTGTGCAGGAGTGGTCTCCGGAGGCGAGTCGCTCCATCAGTAAGAAGGTGCGGGGGGGACACTCTGAGGACAACGTGGTCACCCTCACCAACATCGTGTCATCGGGGGGGAACGACGCTCCACCCAGCCCCATCACCATGGACACCGGCAGGTAGGAGGACACCTCCACATCTGCTGCAGAAAACTAACAACCATCATTACTACCTGGTTTCATTAAGTGTGTGTGTGTGTGTGTGTGTGTGTGTGTGTGTGTGTGTGTGTGTGTGTGTGTGTGTGTGTGTGTGTGTGTGTGTGTGTGTGTGTGTGTGTGTGTGTGTGTGTGTGTGTGTGTGTGTGTGTGTGTGTGTGGTGTGTGTGTGTGTGTGTGTGTGTGTGTGTGTGTGGTGTGTGTGTGTGTGTGTGTGTGTGTGTGTGTGTGTGTGTGTGTGTGTGTGTGTGTTCTAATTAGTAGTGGTGGACTTTAATGGAGTACACATTGGATACTTGTACTTTATTACTCTGTACTTTGCTTTTTGATGCTGATTAATTCTTCTACAAATTTTAGAAGCACACAATTGAATTTTTCTATTTAGTACATTTATTTGACAACTTCTTCTAGTAGTTACTTTATAGACTCAGATTATTAGCTAATACCAACAAATAAATAAACTGATAAATAAGCTATGATTTATTATTATAGTTTAAGATATCCAGCAGAAGAATACAAAGTAGTGACAATTAATTCCACCTTTACCAGCTGTTAAGAACACGTTCACTCATCAACAATCATAATCCAATCATTGAATACAAATATATGATTCTGAAATGAGCCATTAGGATTACACATAGGATATTTACTTTTGTAGTATATTTAAATAGCAATACTCTTTTTTTTACTTGAACATAAGTAAGATCTTGAATGCAGAACTTTAAGTGTGAGTATTTTTCAATTAACTATTGCTACTTGTACTTCTTACTAATTAAGTACAAATCACTTCTTCCACCACGACTAGTTACTAGCTAGAAAGCTGAATATCAGATTGAACCGGTGTTCACTCCCTCCCCTCATAGTCATAGCATTGTCTCATGGGCTCCATCTGGTAGTTTGAATACTATGTAACATGTATCAGAGGATGTTATCATACAAGCTACTCTGAGGCATTTAACTCTTAAGCTAATACTTATTTTGGGTTGTGCATAAATGTTGTGAGTTGGTTTGTCTGTTATGTCATGCTATCTGAGTTGCAGATAAAGTGGCTAAATATTTAATAAAAACTGTGGAATACTTTACATTTTTAATGATCATTATTATCTTCCTTCCCTTTGTCTAAGAATGATGCATCTGATGTTAAAGGTCACCTATTGTGAAAAATCCACTTTCTGTCTCTTCTACATCAACATGTGTCCCCTCTGTGTAAAGACATTCTGAAAGATTCAGGAAAAAAGACCCCCTCTCTTTTTGTCCTGACCCATTTCTATAAAAACCTGTCTGAAAATGAGCTGATCAGATTTTGGCCACTTTATGATGTCATAACGATTTTTTGGCTTGGTAACCATTAGCCAATCAGCAACCAAGGGTGTTCTGTCTTTACAAACTGGTTTCCACACAAAGACTAGCCCCCCGTCCCCCCGTCCCCCCCCTATAAACTCAGTGTGGTGCCTAAGGCTGCGGCCCCACGAGTACGAATTCGGTCGTTTGCGTTACTGTTTAGTGTCATATAGACCGTTCGGCCACACGAGGACGACCGAATATGGCACTAAACGACTGAGGAAACGACAACGGGTCCCAAGGTGGATAGAAATGCATACGCCACTCTCTGGGGGGTCAAACGGCTCCGTGTGTGCGCCCTATACGGACATTTTCAGATCACTGATAGTGATTGCGCAATAGCCCCGCCTCTCCCCACCTCTTCTGCTCACCTCCGCTTACCCCGCGCCAGTGCTGAAGTGTTTCGCCACCAACAACAACAATGGCGGATCGCAGAGTTGCTATCGTGCTCCGGACGCTATTGACCATGCTACAGTTGTTTGTGCAACATCTACAGCAATAATGATGAGGCAATAGCCCCGCCTCTCCCCACCTCTGCTGCTCACCCCCAGCGTCAAAGTAAACTGCACCCTGAATTCAGATTATTTATCTTTCTCTCGCGAGTGAAGTCTAATCTGACAGGACGGAGACACGCAGCTCTGCTCACCTGCAGCTCCTCCCGCTGCAGCAAAACACACACTTCAAGTCAGATCATCACCCTTAGCTATTTTAATTACCTCTCAAACTCCCTAAACTAGTTATAAATATGTTTATTTTTTACTGTCGGCCGGGTCACTCATTACTGGATGAGCTGCTGCATGAGACAGACACTGACGCTGTCCGAAGAGAGGGAGGAAAAAGAGAGGCTTCGTGTATTTTATCATTATATTATATAGAGTCGTTATTCATTTGTTTTAAAGCTCAATAAATAACAAAGAAGACCTTTGACCGGCACTTTTATAATTTTGTCCGGAAGGTTTCAACTTTAATACACGCTGACTGGCGAAAAACTCTGCCCGGTTCCCTCGGCGGAGAATAAACAGAAGGGCAACCATGACAACCATGCTTCTTCGCTGCTTTTGTGGAGGAAGTTACAGCGCCACGTAGAGGCTCCTGCATATGTACTGCAGCTTCTCCAGCGGTTGGAGCTAAACGGAGCGGTCTCGTGTGGGCAGACACTATCCGGATAATTATTGCATGTGGACGGAAGCTTGTTTGCGATTGCGTTTGCGTTAATCCTATGCGTTTAGCCGTTTTCGTCCTCGTGGGGCCGCAGCCTAAACCTCCACCCCTCAGACTCCATGCTGACGACAGCTGTGGTTGCCAGGAAATGTGTGACGTCGCTAAAGAGCTTCCATTCGTTTATTTACAACCCCTCAGTGGGGGTGCATTAAGTTTAAAGGGCTACTTGTGATGTACGGGCCTCGGGGAGATGGTGGAAGGGGGGGGTCTAATGGCACATTTCCACTGCAGCGGGGTAGCCCCGTTTAAGCGTCCCTAATGGCGCGTTTCCACTGCAGCGGGCAGCTCGCTTTAAGCATGCCGAGCCGCGTGGGGCCTGTTTTTGGTTGCGTTTCCACTTGGCCTAGTTTTGGCCCGGGGCTACTTTTTCACCTTTTTTCTGGCCCGACTAAATCGTGGTTCTAGGGCCAGGAACAACCAGGCTGAGTCGGGCTGAGTATGCTAAACTAGAGAGAGAATCGCTGGCAAGGGGGCTACAACTACAACAAGACGAACATATTTGACCGTGATTTAATTGTAATACACGTTTCAAAATGATGCCGAAGTAACAACATACTGATACCGGTTAGTAAAAACCATGAATTAATGCTTTGACAAGTCTGCAGACAGACGGCAGGCGAAAAACCCTTTTAAAATGCGTGCTTTCTAAATGAAGCTTGGCTAAGCTAACGTTATATATGCTCCGACCGTCCACACTCACAACAACGGCCATACAGACATAAATAAACCAGCGACTGTATTCACCATGACACAGGCAGTCTGTGGTTTGTACTTGTTTAACTTTTGTCTAGTTTCTGAACAGATATGAAGAGCTGTGAGCTCTGAGTGCTAACAGCTAACGGCTGTGTGGTTTTTTGGGGCGCTCATTGAAGATGACGTCACGGCTCCGCCTACACTGCGTTACTATAGTAACTACCCCAGTTCCTAAACTGTAATGGAAGAGCAGAATTAAAGTGAGCCGGGCCTAATAAGGCCTAACCAAACCGAGCGAGGCCTGCAGTGGAAACGCGCCATAAGCGTTCTCGCTCAGGCCTCGGGCTGCCTCGCTGGCCGTCCGAGGCCGTGGCGCTTTGCCATTACAGTTTAGGACCTGGGGTAGAGACGCAGTGTAGGCGGGGCTCCTTTCGAGCTCCCGCTGGATTTTATCATCCCCAATGAGATGTAGGAACGTCGTCACCTCCTCGGTCGACCACGGTGTGCTTTTCTTTGACGTTGCCATTTTTGTAGCTCCTCCGTTTACAAAATGCTGTGTATAAAAATGCTGCAAGCTTGCTTCTAGATATATATGCGACGCTAGGGATGATCTCGCGCGCGCGATCTTGTGACGATTCTCTCTGACCAATCAGCAGTCGAGAGTGTTGACGTCACTAGTTCAGCCCTGGCCTGATAGAACCACGATTTGATGGGGCCGGAAAAAGAGGGAAAAAGTACCCGCTAGCCGTTGCTAGGCTATATGGAAAGGCCACCAAAAACTGTCCTGGCCGCTTGAGGACGATTAAGGACGCTTAAACGGGGCTACCCACTGCAGTGGAAATGCGCCATAAGAAAAAAACTAAGGAAATATGGCTGCAGCAAAATACAAGAGCCTAATCCTGATTTAAATGTTCAGTGCTTAACAACTATGGTTACATTTTGAATATCAACACCTTTATTGATAACAAAAAATGCACTTTTGGACAATGATTTTATGTTTCTCGTACTGTTGCATTCAGGTGCCAGTAAAAAAATGTGGTAGACATTTGTAGGACTGTTTTTTGTGCCCTCCTGACCTCCTGTTTCCTCAGGGTGAAAGATTATTCGTCAGACTGGTCAGACGAGGAGAGTCCTAAGAAGCTGGCGGTGAACGGCGTGGGGGAGGCGGAGGAGGAGGAGGAGGATCAGGTAGAGGCGGTGCGAGTCCGAGCGATCTATGATTACGAGGGCCAGGAGGCCGATGAGCTCAGCTTTAAAGCAGGTATTAACACAAACTAATGCTTACAGCGGGGGGGGGGGGGGGGCATCACAGGGAGACTGCTGACTTTTGATCTGATCCATCTGAGTTGAATAACTGCTGTCGTTTCAAGAAATGTGCAAAACGAAAAATAAAAGCAATTAAATGATCAGTTGAAAAATAACAAGTATTGACATCTAAATATACTTAAAGTTCTGAAACTGAAAACAACTCATTATGAAGAATGGCCACATTCAGAATTGTAACTGTAATGTTGCATCTAGTTTTAATGACTTTGAATGACTTCATATACTGTCAGGCATAACCCCAAATCATGTATTAGTTGATTACATTAGGTGTTAATTATCTGTTACTAATAGAATATATTTAGTTTGGTAAAAATGATAACATTTACCTCTGAAATGTAGTGAAGTAAATGTACAAGGTAGCAAAACACTGGAAATACCAGTAAAGTACAAGTACTTCCTAATTGTACTAAAGTGGAGTACTTGATACATGTGTAGTTGGTTTGATGTTGTGCAGAAGGAGTTGTAGCAGAGTCTTTACTGTTCTATTATCTCATGATCACAACTTAATCACAAGATAAGAGATACATTCATTCAAATGTAAGAAGCCATGCTCATGTAAAACACTTCCTGTGTTACAAACAACATGATTTAGTTGTGAAGATGACAGATTTAAAAGTATGAAAAGGATTCAGCTATAACACTCAATGCAATACAATTTGATCAAAAACAGTCATAAACCAGCGCAATCATTAAAGTGTCGTTTTAAAAGGGAGATTGCATTTATGTAGGTTTTCTCCAAATTGTATCCACCCTAGATTAATTACAAATGAACTATTTAGCCTAAATACATTATTAACATTTAAAAAAAGCAAAGCAATTACTTTATATCAACTTCACAAGTGATTTGCACATTTTCATAAAACGACAGCTTTGCAAAAATAAACATTTTATACGTCCTAGTTGAACACTTTTTAAGATGTTTTTTGTCCACCTGTGATGCCTCGACTTAACACTTCACACACATTCATGACGAACCGATTGGTTCAGACATGAGTATGCAGAGTAAGACTGTGATGTATCATGCTACATTATGTCATATCATGTAATGAGGACACACCCATAAATCATTACATCAGTTACCTCAATCTGCATGTCAGTTTAAGTTTGTGAAATGATGAAATGAATGATTCTGAGTCACAGAAACGTCTTGTCTTTTGTAAAAAAAATGTATAACCCTCTGAAATTATACTTCAGGTAAAATATATAAAACTGACTTATTTCCGTGACTTAAATTGGATCATTATTACAATTGTTTCTAATGTAAAAGTGCTAATAACATCACAAGTGTTCCTTGTGATGCTGCATAATGTGAGCAGCTTCTCATCCTCTGTCCCGTTTGGGAAGCTTTTCAAACAGTCAGAGGACTGATGCTTTTATTTTCATGGAAGAACTGCTCTAGCTTTTCGGCTTTATTAAATACTTACACCATTTTTATTCCTAACGGAAATAAAACTTCTGATTGGATTTATTTTCCTTATGCACCTGATGTTTTGACAGCTGTCTGAATATTAAGAATGCTACTTGAAAGTATCATGTTACTTTCAAGGATTCTCTTAAATTGAAGTGCTTCAAAAGCGCACACATAGTTTATATGTGTATTCTGAATCTTGGACAATTCGTCTATATTTTAAGAGTAGCTTTACGTTTTGGCAACCATGTGATTCATATAGTTCCAACGAGTTGTATTTTATTAGACCATGGTGTTTTGCCTATTTGATCGCACACATACAAGCTAGTTTTGAGCAGAAAGGGTGGTCTTTTACACAAACTACATTGCTATAAGTGAGAAATAAAAGGCTTTATATGTTAATACTACAATCTTACATTGTATGGCCACCTTGAGCATTCAACTGGATCTTGATTTTAGAATAATTTGAACATAGAAAGTCCTATATTCAGTCATTTTAGCTCTATATTTGGTCTCCACCAAGTCCTGAGAGAAAGATCGGTCTCTTTATTTCACACGAGCTCCACCAGCTAGTGGTCAATTACACCTGGATGCTGGTTGGTGCTGAACAGGCAGTGTCGTAGGGGGTCAAGTCAATTTGACGTAATAGCTACCTAACAAAAGGGCTACTCCTTAAATTGGTGTACAGCGTATTTATCTGGACTTCCTATATTAAACACAGTTGTGTGCGTGCTGTGATGCCAGTTCTGTTTTATAACTTAACGGTGTTGCGTTGTACGTAATGTGACGCTACATCTGTAAGAGTTATGATCATATTAACTGCTGCAAGGTTTTACAGGTTTCAACATAATTGTTTTACTCTTATTCAAGAGGGAAGGTGTTGTAGTAGGATATGTTTCATGAAATATAATGTTCTAACATATAGCAGTAAAGGACTCAGAATGGGATCATTAGGGTAATTAATGTCAAGATCAAATTGTGTGTGAACTAGGTGAAACACATGGCCTCACAAACTGTTCCTCAGTGTCTGAAGTCAAAGGAGTACGAGGTGAGTGAAACTCAGGTCAAGGGTCGGTCAGTGTAGCGGAATGTGGCCAGGACCCGTGTGCGGTAGGTCTAAACACAAACTCCTGCGTTAAAATAGTTACAGCAAAGAATCGGGGGGGGGGGGGGTGGTGGTTTATCGTCCTTCACCAAGGTCAACCAATAAGTAACAAGAAGTGTTTAGCTATGAAAGTACAAGGTTTGTTGAGCAGCACAATCCTGAGGTCAATCCAGCGACTTCTTCTCAACCTGTTATACTGCTGCGTGTGTTGAGGGGAGGTCCGGACCCTTCAACTGGCCCAGGCCGGCAAACATTTTTCTGTTTTTTATTGACTTATTTATTGATAAAAAGCATTCCTGACATCACATACAATGTTGCTGTTAAGAAACTGAATTTGACACAAAAATGACACGGACCTATAATTTGTGGTAAAACCAGACATTGACCTGAAAGAGGTTAAATGCTGTGTGTAGCTGCAGATCAGTTTCTCTCAGGTCTGTTCTTTGCTGGAGGGAATGTTGACTTGGTTGGTTAACTCCCTGTGGAACTCCAGTCTTTCCTCTGCTGGCCCTCGGCCTCGGGGGGGGGGGGGGGGGAACACGTGCAAATGAAATCTGATGGGACTGCAGAGGGAGTTCAGTTTGAAAAGCCAAGCTCAGCTCTGCTTATCCTGAACCCGATGGCCTCCCCAGCTTTACTTTTGATTATTTTAAATTAGTGCTTTCTCCCATTTTTAGAATTCAATATTTTTAACACAATGCTTGAGATCTAAACTTTCTTACCCTCATGTTCCCTCCAGGCGAGGAGCTGCTGAAGATGGGGGAGGAGGACGAGCAGGGATGGTGTAAAGGGCGGCTGAGCAGCGGCCAGGTGGGCCTCTACCCCGCCAACTACGTCCAGAACTCCTGATGGCCCGCGCAGCCAATGGTACCACACTCAAGATGCCAGGACCAATCACAAGCTAGTAGTGCTGACATGGAGACGGTGAAACCAGACAGTTTTCTGGTGACTGACTGATAAAACAACTTTCTTTCCTTTTTTTTATCAGCCAGTTGGAAAAAAAGTCCACTTATTGTGAAAGGCTGTTTACTCAACCTGAGGTGAATGACATTGTTTTTTGAAAGAAGCTTTACAGTCAAAGAGAAATCAATGGAGGCCTGCCAACGCTCTGTAGAGAAACATGGACGCAAGTGAACAAACTCTGGATTTTGTTCTGCTTGCTGCCATTATTTTTAGTTGCAAGAGTTAGAAAATCCACATTGAATCCAAGAGGAGACAGCCTGGGTGCCGCAGCAGTAAGTGTCACCACCACGGCTGACAGTGATTGGCTGACACACATGTCAATCAGTTTCCGTACTGCTTTTATGTGGAAGAAATCATTTCACATTTTGGGAATTAAAAAATAAATTAAAATGTTTTATGCAGTTAGATCACAGGATAGAAGCAACTCAAAAGTCAGCAGCATGATAGCTTAGCTTAGCATAAAGACTGAGAAAGCCTTCAGGTTCTGAAGACTATCTTTGGACGTAAAAGCCCAATTGTATTCGCTCAAATTATATCAATGAGCATTCCTAAAACTCTGATGGGCACGGCTAACAACAGGAGAGCTAGGCTTTGATTGGGTTACCTTTATTCAGAACTAGGCTAGTCTTCCCTATTGTTTTAAGTCTGTATGCTAAGCTAACCAGCAGTTGCTGACCTCTTGTGTTAGCTATATCTATCTTCAAATCTAACTCTAGGCATGTGAATAAGCTTATTTCCCAACATGTGAAACACAGTTTTTAAACACCACTATTTTCATCATTAAATAAAGTAATCATCGTTGTTGGGGGAAACATTTTAAAGCCATTTTCAGTAGATGTTGGCGCACTTTGATCCAGCCCCTAATGTCCGCTAGAGGAACTGCAGCTGGTGGCACCTTCAACTTCCTCTTCGCTCAGTTTTGGTGGTTCCTGCTTGGATTACAGAGATATAAAGACTGCCAGACCAGTGCCTTAGTCAGTGAGGCCAAACATGTTACAGCCCCCCCTGCTGTCTGACCGAGGAACTACAGCCACCTGATCCTGACCCCTAGTCTGATCCCAGTTGAATCTGTGTCAGGACTTTAAAATGTTTTACCTTCTGATTGGTTCATTTATCTCGACATCGGCATGCTTTGGTTAATTTGTAGTTTTTTAGGTGTGACACTGAATTCACTTTCTTTCCTATTTTGTTATGTGATAGCTGTATGTTTATATTCAGTCAACAGATTTAGATCTTGGGACGGTGTAAACTAATGCTACTTGTTTCTTTTTAAGAATAGCATTTTTACAGTCAACTTATTTACTTTCTAATTTATTGTCCTTTTTAATTTAGCAATCATTTTCAATGTTAGGCTGACTGAGGTGGGAAGTTGACTGTTAGCTTTGGGCCCTTTGACCTGTGGAAGGTGGTTTGTTTTGCCGTGCTTCGATCATGAAACACACAGAACACAAACACCTTAAATAATTGATAATATTCTGTCCGTTTTGGGTTTTTTCATGTTTGTGTGGTTTCCTCTGTCCTGCTGATGTGAGCGTCGCTACAGCTAATCCACGTAGACGTCTGAATAATAAGAGAGGTAATAGAGATAATTAACGCTAATGTGCTGCTCTTTTTTCTTTACAAAATGATAACATGTACATAACATTACGTGGGAAGCAACAATAAAGAGCTTTCTGGAGTTGGAGGTTTTACAGACTTTCTTTTGTCCTCAAATTCTTTCAAACTGTAGTTATTCAAGTATCCTGCAAATATGTCAAGTACATGCATTAAAGAGTGGGGAACTGGGAGGAGATATTTAAGGATATTTTATAGGCAACTGGTTCTCAATTCCCATTGATTTCTGCTCCATAGAAAATGCCACATGACTGTTAGAGCACTTATGGTTCGGTTTTAAATTGTCAAATGTGTTTCATTGTTGTATTTGAGAACAAAGTGTGGCGCTATAGTTGCTGAAATAATCCAACATTTACCTAAAAGGTTTTTTTCCTCAACAGCATAGTCTTTAGCTTAGCAGGTGCACGTTGTTGCAGTGCATGCTGTGAACCAAATACTTTTCTTGAGGTTAAATATTCAGTCTTTTCGCATTGTCAGTATAATGATGAGTGTGGAAACAATGGGTCGTATATGCAGCTGGGAGGAGAGCAACTTCCATTCACTGAAGCAGACTGGAGGATATGGTGAAAAGCTCAGGAAAAACTAAGGATTAAACCTTGAATTACAAATATGTAAAAAATTCAAATGTTTTAACCTATATTGGCACATAATTGTTTACATTCAAGATGTTCTACCTGATGTACTGTAAAGCTGCAGCTCTGCTATTGGCCATTTTTTAAATCGATTTATTAAAGTATTATTTTAATTATATATATTAAACAGGTATGACAGTCCCCATGAAAAGGTCTTAAAGAAAGCAATACTATTGTCACCTGGGACCTTTTTATAGGGTCACCTTTTAAAGAGTGACCTTGCTCCAGAAGAGCCTGCTGTAAATGACATGAGCCATCTGCTGGTTCAGCCCTTCGCTCAGTTGCATATATAATGAGGGATCTTTCATTTTCAAACCCATTTCAAAGTTGTCTGTGAGCAGACTTCTAGGAAGTACTCTTTAACTTGAACAACAATTATCCCAACTACAGACAAATTTGAATTAAAATTCCTGCTTTTTCACTTAAATTACAACAATATCAGCAAAAAGTATCAAACATTAAAGTTCTCATTATGCACAATGGCCCATTATAAGAACAATGTATATTATATTATGAAACTAATTATTCATGCCTTTATTTCTACATCTCTGGGGATAATGTTTTATAACCATCTAAATTATTGCATTTTTTTTATTTTATTATTACTACCTTGACATCCGCAATGTATGTAAAATAAAGAGCAATGTTTTCCTCAATAATTTAGCAACGTTTGACTTAATTACAGTGCAATCTTACTTTACTACAGTATTTTAGTAAATATTCATCTCAACCACTAGTGACATGTTTTCTTTTGAATACAACAGGATGAAAAAAATGTGGATAAACTCGAGACAATTGAAAATAAATCGGGCTGAGCCAAAGGTAGAAAATCTGCAGACATTTTTATTAAATTGACAAATTTGTATCTGTACAGCAAAATCAAACTTCACAATGATAAATCTGTTACGGTTCATATTACATGGCATATGTAAAAAGAAAAACTGCACACCGCTAAAGTTTGTTCACATAGAGACGTACAAAATTGGTTCTGATGGTCGCCATAGAGATGGTTTATAAAAGCTCTGAGCAGCGAGCTGTGTTCCGTCTGACCGTCAGCCCGCCATCAGGAAGAGGACCCCCCCTCAAATAATCTGCAACTTCAGTTCATTAACTTTTGTAAATGAGTAGCAGAAAGTATTTAGTAAATGCTGCCAACCTCCTGCTTTTAGATCATTCACAAATATTAATATACAACTAAAAGCTGCAAAGCAAGCAGAGAGAGGATACATTTCTATTTTTTTTTACAAATGAATGAGGCGCAATTTCCAGTGATGTCAGCGCCCTGCAGACCTGCATCAAGTTAAAGTGCAAAATTAAATATTAAACAATCCAAACAATGCTTGAATCTCTTTAGTTTCATTTAGAGTTACAAGTCATTTGCCTGCCAAACAAAAGCATGTTTATGGCTCGAGAGTCTGTCAACGACCTAGCGGGGGTTTTCCATCCGGGTTTAAACATTGAATAATTTGTTATAACGTCAGCATAAAGCCAACATGCTTTGTAACTTTCTTTCTTAAATGTGATACATGTTCCTCTAATGATTGGAAACTGAATATATGTTTCCCCTGAATGTAAAGTCTACGTTACACACCAATCAATGGGACTTTAAACTAAACACACAATCTGAATGTTTTAAGGTAAAACCCCTCTGACTGCTGCCCCCTGGCCCATAGCTCTGCATCAAGACCACGTAAAGCTGCTGATGTTCAGGTTTTGGCCACCAGGGGGCAGCAACAAGCCGTTGGGATAAGAGCTCGAGCAGTTAGCTTAGCGTAAAATCTGGAAGCAGGGTGGAAGGCTAGACTGTCTCCGTCCAAAGTAATAAAAAAAAGTACGCCTACCAATAATTTACATATACGACCAGAAATAGCTACTTCAGGATCTCTCAGCAGTTGTCGTCCAAAAAAGAAAGTTCTATTACCTCGTGATCAAATCGTTAAGTTTTTTGATTTATTACATTACATTTTGTATGGATCAAAAAATGAGCTGAGTTAATATAAGGTGTCTTGATGGGTTTCGGTGGCTATTTTAAAGAAAATTGGTATTATATGTTTCCCTTCTGTGTGCAGTTGCAGTTCAAAACCTAAATGATTACCTTTGACTTGTAGCCTATATGCCAATTTCAGACGATGTTTTCTCTGTCACATTTAGAGGGTGCAGCTCAGTCCAGGTTTATTAGTCTGACCTTTAGCGTGTTATTGAAGCAGAATTAAAAAAAAAAAGGTATGTGTGCCAGCTGTTTATTTGCCATATTAGCAATAACTTACTTCCTTACAAAACTGCACAAACTGCTAATGTTTGTGCTCAGGCATGTTGCTCATGGTACAGACTGCAGAAGATGAAGCCTCTCTGAGTGTAGTGTAACATATTGTGTTCATTAAAGGCAATAGAGGACATGGGACGACGCAGGTCATGATGAGAATATCCAGAAAGATCCACAACTCAACGTAAGGAGCCGTACCCGGCGAGTCAGACGGGGTCCTGTAAGGGAGTGAAGAGGACGGGACTTCACGATTGATGGGGGGGAAAAGTCTGAAAGCAACAGGGACGTCTGAAAGAATTAAAAGTTCAGTTGCTGAGTGTGCGATTCCAGCAGCCACTTTGAAAGAAACAACGTCCTGTTGCTCGACATGCTCCAGTCTCTGAGTTAAATATCACAAAAAAGCAACAATTGGAAAGCAATCCAAACCTCAGAAGCAGCAGCCTTCAGTCAAATCATGATCGGTGCTCCTTTAGGAACTCAAAAGATGCCTCACATCCGACCCCGAACAACACCCTCCACAAAGCAGATATATTGGGGGAGGAAATATAATATCAGCGCTCCAATCTGACGCTCAGTCTGGAGATGGCCAGAACGGAGAATTTTCAGGGATTTTGTTTGCATTTGATTCAAATGTTCAGCAGCAGCAAATAAACGGAGCGGTTCCAGATGTGGAAATGGTGTTGGCACTGTGCAGGGTGGCTGGTTAAAGACCGGGAATCTGCGTAAGGACGAGGAGGAAGGTGCGAGGAGTCAGTCTTTTGTGGGCGCTCTCCCTCTCTACCGGTCCTTCAGCTCTCTGGTCACTCTCTTGGTGATGCGGCCACACAGCAGCCCCACCAGGAAGAGGATGCACACGCTCAGAGAGATCATCAGCAGGATGTAGTTCTTGGAGGGCGAGATCATCACCTGCACCGCCAGGTCTGAGAAGCCCTCTGCTGGCGCCACCTGCAGGACGGGGGGGGGTTATATACTTCAGATTTATAGCCCTGTGACAATCTAGACCAGGGGTGGGGAACCTCCGGCCCCCGGGCCGTATACGGCCCGCGAGACCATTTGGTGTGGCCCTCGAGGTAATTTATAAACACACGCAAAAAAGAAAAAAATTAAAGAAATCTAGACCGCAAAATAATTAAACAAGTGAGTGCCTGTTTTTCCTGGCCAAGGTCAGGGTCCTTGAACACAACACAAGCCTAACGTGTCATCACGTGGTATATGTCTGACAGGGGTGTAGTTCTGACGGGGAGCATCAGAACGCAGCTCAGCTCCGGCACTTCCAAAAATTGCAGTACCGATAAGGAGCCGTACACATGCTGCAGTTTTTGCGTGGCTGTGTCTTAGTTGTAAGCCCAGTGTCGATCTGTTCATCTGTCATACTGATCATACAGTCAATAACTTTATTGTTATTAGCATCTGGTTAGCTCGCTATGCTAACGAATATAAGAAGCTTTTTCTACAACCAGTGAGGTAAAGGCACATCTTTATATGATCATTATAATTATCAAAAAATAAGAGAATAAAGTAAACAGGTATAAAATACTATATGACAGTAAAAAAAAGTTGTTATTAATAAACAAGAATACAGTTTGAAAGGAGAGTGATTTGTAAAATATCCATAAAGAAAAAGTAAATCTGTTTACAGTTCTGTTTCATGTGGGTGTTGAGAGATGTATCCATATATCTACTAATGTTGCTCTCAAAGTGCACCAGATTGATGCTTTTAACTTCAACATTTAAAAAAAAATCTTCCCTGACCCCCCTAGAGGAGGTTAGGTCCCCCCGACTTAAATCATGTTCACATGGATAGGAGTCTAAATACATTTGCACACATCTTGTGTCCATATCGTTCTGTTTGGGTGGTCATGCCACAACCGTGCACGTGCATGCATGCGTGAGTCATGGCAAGATATCTGGATTAAGAGGTTGCTTTTTCTTTGCACAGCATGAAAGAAAGGTGAAATGAGTGGGCTGTGATTTTAGTATTTTTAAGCAGAGGTTAATAATTTGTACGGCCCTCGGAGGATGTTGAAAACATTGAAATGGCCCTTGAGAGGAAAAAGGTTCCCCACCCCTGATCTAGACCGATGCATTCGGTCTGGTCAACTACCAGTGGTGGAAGACGTATTCAGATGCTTTACTTGAGTAAAAGTACCAATACATTATTGTCAAAATACTTCATTACAGGTAAAAGTCCTGCTTTCAAAATCTGACTTAAGTAAAAGTACAGAAGTATTATCAGATAGGAGAAAAGGACAGAGGAGAACAAGGAAAGGAAGCATGTGGGCAGAAAAATGGCCGGCAAGAGAGAGAGAAGTCGAGAGAGAGAAGAGATGAAGGGAGAGAGAGAGAAGAGAGAGAGTGAGAGAGAAGAGATAGAGGAGAGACAGAGAGGAAGGCCAGTTTGCGGCACAACGGCAAAAGAGAGGAGAGAGAGAGAGAGGAGAGAGAAGAGAGACACAGAGAGAAGAGAGACACAGAGAGAAGAGAGACACAGAGAGAGAGAGAGACACACAGAGAGAGAGAGAGACACACAGAGAGAGAGACACACAGAGAGAGAGAGACACAGAGAGAGAGAGACAGAGAGAGAGAGACACAGAGAGAGAGACACACAGAGAGAGACACAGAGAGAGAGAGAGACACACAGAGAGAGAGAGACACAGAGAGAGAGAGAGAGAGAGAGAAGAAACACAGAGAGACACAAATATAGAGACACACAAGAGAGACACAGAGAGAGAATAGAGACACAGAGAGAGAGACATACACAGATATAGTATACACAGAGACACATAATGACACAGAATATGACACAGATAGATAGATACACATATATATATATAAACATAATATATGATACACATATATATATATACACATATATATATATATATATACACATATATATACATATACATATACACATATATATATATATACACATATATATATATATATATGTTTTGATAATATTGTTGCATCAAGTAGCATTTAACTGTTGTGGACAAAAAAAGGTTCTGATTTACTGTTTAATAAATGTAGTGGAGTAGAAGTATAAAGTAGCATAAAATGAAAACCTCAAAATTGCACTTAAGTACATTTACTTCCCACCTCCGTCAAATGCTACCTAAACTGAAGACCTTTCAACCAGCGTCAGGGCTAATTTACAAATGTTAGCATACAAACATACATAAAAGGCTAAACTTAGCTTGTTTCCTTTGCTTGTATTAAGCTATGCTAAGCTAATGGCCTTCTGGCCGTAGCTACCAACTACTATCATCTATCTCTTATCAAGAAAGTGTTATCAAAAATCCCTTTAAGGGTAATCTAAAAAACTAAACAGTGAAAAAACCGAGCAGTGGTAATACATATGGAAAATAGGTAATAACAGATTTTGGTGTCTACAAAGTTAAATTGTTTATCACCCTATACTAAGGGAAAAAAACATTTCTAGTCTTTTGTAATGCCAGTTGAACCCCCTGGTGTTTTACCTTTGCAGCGTAGCTCCACATGTCGATGCGGTCCTGAAGTCTCTTTTTACACTCCGGCTGCAGACGGACCCTCTTGTCCTGTAACGCCTCGATAAGACACGACATTTCTGGACAAAGAGAGGGAGAGACAAGTGAGAACATTCACACACAGTAAGTTCTGTGAATTTTGCTATATTGAGTGAAGCACCCACGTCGCCCCCTCCCCGGCGTGATGGCAGCACAGTGGTGTTTGAGGTCCAGAGCGCAGGCTGTGTGGAGCACCGGGTCCACGAAGATGTCCGCCTTACTCTCCTTCAGCATGTTCAGCACCTCCTGCAACAAAGGAAGGAGGAACAGGGAGCGATCAAGCATGAGGTTCTGCAACTCATCTATTTAGACCTTATGATGAATCATCCAAATGAGATTTAGAGGAGTTAAAAACATGTTTTAATGGTGTTCACTATATAGAGACTAATTATAAAGACACTTGAAACATTTCCCAACAGAACTCCATCCATCCTTACTAACTTGTTTGGATGTTTTACAAAGCAAGTCATAGGCTCTTTGGTTCCACAGACGACACCTGGAGGAGGATGCTCTAACTTATTCCCTGCATTACCTCATAATGAATACAAATATACATTTAACAAATATAGCACGTTGTTAACCAACTCCAGTACACCCTTTTTGTAAATATCTGCCTGCTTTGGAAGAGTCTGACATTTCAAATAAATATGATGGTTCAATCTACAACTAACCCTACGACCACCCACACCACAGGTTCGGAACATTTCCCAGAAATATCAAGGTTAAAAAATAAATAATGATATTTACTTTTTTACAGGCTTCCTGTTTGATCTTCAGCAGGTTGACTTTCAGACACTCCTCCACCTGACCCGTCTGCTCCTGAGCTGCTGCCTCCTCTGCACACAGCCTGGGGATCTGAGGAGAGGGAGGGGAGAGGAGAGGAAAGGAGATGAGAGAGGAGAGGAAAGGAGAGGAGAGAAGAGAGGAGGGAGGAGAGAGTTTAATGAAAATAAAGAGTTGGTTTAATGCAGAGAAAGACATCCAAAATAGTCCTTAGGATTGTGTGTGTGTGTGTGTGTGTGTGTGTGTGTGTGTGTGTGTGTGTGTGTGTGTGTGTGTGTGTGTGTGTATGTGTGTGTGTGTGTGTGTGTGTGTGTGTCTTATCTTATCTTTCTTACAGTGCAGACGCTTTTCTGCTTGCTCCTGCCTCTGCTTACTTTTTATGTTGATTTTCCTATTCTTATTCTCTGAAAACTTCGAGCAGCGGCTCCTGGACATTAACCGATCACTGGGACAGTTCATCTTCGTAAATAGACGGAGGTTTTCAGCCATATTTCAACATTTTTACGACGACCTCAGTCTTACAGTAGCGTGGCCTAGCAACAGCTAAAGCCTGGTAGGCTACTGCATGCTATTTAGCTTAAGCTAGTTGGTAGCAAAATGCCTCCGTTCTCTACAGATGACTTCCACAAACTTCTACAGAAGATGGCTGTGTTGGAAATGAAAATGCAACGGTTGGAAGTTAACATGGAAGTGAATGGACTATGTTGTGGGAATGACACCACTTTACCAGTGTTGCAAAATAATGGAAAAGGGTATGCTAACTCACAGCTAGTTAGCAGCTACAAGGATTCCAAGGAACAGGAGGGCTGTATACCGGGTAATCAATCTACAAGTGGTAGTCCTCCCTGGAACTCTCTGGGTGCAAAGCCGAAGAGTAAATCATTTCCATGGGATTTGGGAGGACGGATAACAGGCAGAGCCCAGCACTCTGAAATCTGTGATGCAACCGGCTGGCCTGCATTGTTATCACCCAGGAAGAGCGCCTCTTCAACCCCTAAACAGTAGGGGTGTTGAAAATAATCGTTTCTACGATGCATTGCGATGCGGACGTGGACGATTCGGTCTCGAAGCAGTGACGGAAGATAATCGGTTATAGAGTAGTAACGTTGCTTCCTGATTTTCCGGCCGCGGCTTTACTATAACGTTTTTTCTGTCACTTTAATATCAAATCGGTCGGTGACGCAGAGATCAGGGAACATACGTGACAGCGGCACAGCAACACCGAACACGGAGCAGTCTGCTTTATCCACCAACACAAGAACACCAGTCCAGAACCCACAGCAGAAGGACCCGCTCTGAATCACTCCGTGTTGCTGCGGCTCAGAGACACAGACAGGGATTTATGTTTTTCAAAAATAATCGCGTTACAATCATGTCAGGTTTTTGGTGGATTTAATTAAGTCTTGGATTGCAAAGTATGAATGCCCTCTAGCAATTTTCAGATGATATATACGTGTGTAAAGTTTGTGAAGGCAGGAGGAAAAAAGCTTCCGCGATCACCGTCTCTTCTCCGTTCCTCCAAGCCCCGCCCCCTCCCTGAAAATAATGAGTGACATGCTTATAGTGACCCGATAGAAACTTTATTATTCACTTAATCACTGAGATATAATGAAGCTAATTTTATCTTTCATTCATTGGATTTATGTAACAGTAAAACAGAGAATGTAAGTGTGCACCCACATGCAGTATTTTAGTTTGTATATGCTGTTTTAAATACTCCTGTTGTCTGCTGTGTTCAGACTCACGTCCTGTGTGTGATGCCTCATTCAGGACATTCAGTGTCCTTTCTTAACAGAAGGCCGTGGCTAGAAGCTGCAGCTGGACTGCAGAAGCATTAGCTTTTTGTTTTTGAGGATGGAACAACTTCACACACGGAGGCTAGACCTATACAATTCATTTATTTTGGTTTATAAATTAATGTCAAGACATTTATGTTATTGATTTCTGAAGCACTTTCTAAATAATAAAAAGAGAGTTCATATGTATTGACTGCATGTATGCATTGATGAAAAATAAGCCATGTGCAGTAATATAGAAAATTGAGGATGCAACGCATTGGTATGAATCGAGATGCACCGGGATATCGAACCGAATCGAAGACAGGATAATCGTAATCGAATCGAATCGTGAGACCAGTGAAGATGCACAGCCCTACTAAACAGCAGTGGACAGCTGCTAAAGGGAGAACTACAAACAATCCTCCTAAACCACTAAGTGTGCCAATCCAGAACAGATACGCTCCGCTGACCGAGAGCCGGAGATCTCTTTCTGATGACCTGGATAACCCGTCCTCTTCACATAGCAGGGTAAGGATCAATAGCTACTCCAAAAGTAAAAGACTAGAGGGAAAGCTAACGACTGGGCCTGAAACTCTGATTGTGGGTGACTCTGCTGTAAGAGATGTAAAAGGTCTGTGTAGTAAGAACAACACCAAAGTACTCTGTTTTCCCAAGGATATGGTCTCTGACTTGGCTGAGAAGATCCTGCATATTGGGGCTGAACATCTGACTGTGAAGAATGTGGTACTGCACATTGGAACAAATGATGTTGTGAAACAACAGTCAGAAGTGCTGAAAGAAGACTTTAAATGATAAACTGCAGATGTGTTCATCAGTGGCCCTCTACCGCCAGTCAGAGGAGGAGTGGAGAGATTCAGCAGATTGTTTGCACTGAACACCTGGCTTTCAACTGTCTGTACTGACCATTCTGTGCATTTTATTGACAATTTTAACTTTTTCTGGGACCGCAGACATCTTTTCAAGGCAAATGGAGTTTGCCTGAACAAGTCAGGAGTGAAATTGTTTATCTCTAACATATTCAACTGCCTGCGTCATCAATCTGTTCCCTCTGCCAAGGACAAGCGGCAAGAGGAATCAAAACAGGAGAAAGACACAACACATCGCGCAGAAAACCCTGAAGAAGTATCACTGCACCCGCCTGAGGAATGTTCTGATTATGGGAGACCTATGACACAAATGGAGGAGTCTCCACTGCCCGTCACCCCCCCTGTCAACGCCTTCGAGGATACTCTTCATTCATCCCCCAGCTCTCTCTACTCTCCGCTCACCCTTTCACCCTCGCCCACCCCCCTGGAGTTCGATGACCGCATGAAGGCGACACGCAGGGTTGGCAGCATGTCCTTTACCCCGCCCCTCAACGACGCCCACCAAAATCACCGAAGCAGAGATGTGCACCATCTCCCCCGGCTTACAGTGTAGCCCTCACCCTGCCCTCCTTTGAGAGGAGCAGGGTGGTGGGTCCTCCCTCCCCTTCAAAGCCTGATAGGGATGTGTGTGTACAAAACGCTGCAAACTGATATCTGCTGGGTCCAGGCTCAAGGGCGTATGGCACTCTCAACTCTTTCCAGGACATGCCGGGGCCCTGCCTGCCTGTAGCTTTGCCGATATCTGTGTTGATAGGTAATAGATTAAGAGCGGTGAATCATCTTAGAAACAGGAAGCGCTCAAACGTTTGTGTGAGTTTATCTAATTTAGCAGTGATTCCATGTCAGCCACAGCTTGTTACAAAATACCTGACTGATAGTGTGTTTAACAAACTTAAACTAGCTCTATTAAATGTCAGGTCTTTGGCAGGAAAAACATTTTTAATCAATGATTTTATCACTGAGCATAATCTCGATTTTATGTTTTTAACAGAAACTTGGATTGAACAAAATAACAGTGCAGCTGTTCTTATCGAATCAACCCCTCCCAACTTTAGTTTTATGAGTCAGGAAATAATGCATAAGAAAGGGGGTGGAGTTGCTATTCTGTTCAATGATTCCCTTCAATGCAGGAAGACATCGTATGGAAACTTTGATTCTTTTGAATATGTGGCCCTTCAGCTGAAATGCTCCTCTCGAGCTCTGTTCCTAAATATCTATAGACCACCCAAATACTGTGCAAGCTTTTTTGATGACTTTACTGAACTGCTGTCTATAGTGTGTATTGACTTTGACCGTCTAGTCATTGTTGGTGATTTTAACATCCATGTTGACAACCCCCAGGACAGAGGGGCTAAAGAACTGTTTTGTGTTCTTGATAGCTATGGACTGACTCAGCATGTGACGGAGCCCACGCACATTAAGGGGCACACTCTGGACTTAATTTTCTCAAAGGGTCTGAATATCTCTAAGGTTGTGGTGACTGATGTTGCACTCTCTGACCATTCCTGTGTTTTCTTTGAGAGCTCTATTTCTGTTCACACAAATGTTCAAAAAGAGATAACCACAAAGCGATATTTAACTGAAAATACTAGGGAAATGTTTACTCAGAATTTTTCTTCCACACTTGCCCCTGCTAACATCTCAGTAAATGAGCTAGTAGATCATTTTAATTCAAAAATTAAAAATGTTATAGATGCCATTACTCCAACTAAGGTAAAGGAAGTGTCTGGCAAGAAAATATCTCCACGGAGAAAGGCCATGACCGTGAAAACAGAAAAAAGAGAATGTGGAAAAGCGGAACGCAGGTGGCGAAAAACAAATCTCCAGGTTCACTTTGAAATCTATAAAGAGAGACTTGGCCTTTATAATTTGGAATTGAAAAACGCACGACAATCGTTCTTCTCTGACATCATTACCAAAAACAAAAACAACGCACGTGCCTTGTTTGCTACCGTCGACAGACTAACTAACCCCCCAGTGTCAGTAGCCTCTGAATTTCTATCCACCAGGGTGTGCAATGATTTTGCCTCCTTTTTCACTGACAAAATTCAGAAAATCAGACAAGCAGTCAGTGCCTCTGCATCAGGTACAGCAAATGTGTTGTCCCTGTGTCCACCTAATAACAATTCAAGCACCATGACACAATTCCATCAGATTAATGATAAAAAAACTTAGAGGACATTATACAACTTCTGAAATCCTCCTCCTGCTGCCTTGATATTATTCCAACAGGATTTTTCAAAGATGTTTTTCGTTGCATGGCCTCAGATCTACTTCATATAGTAAACAAATCTCTTCACTCAGGTATTTTTCCACAGGCCCTGAAAACTGCAGTCATTAAACCGCTCTTAAAAAAGAATAATCTCGATGCTTCAGTAATGAACAATTACAGGCCCATATCAAACCTGCCATTTCTAGGTAAAATCATTGAAAAAGTTGTTTTTCAACAGTTGAGTAATTTCTTGCATTTAAATAACTGTTTCGATGTGTTCCAGTCAGGCCTTCGTCCAAACCACAGCACTGAGACTGCTCTTGTAAAGGTCTTTAATGACATCCACTTAAACACAGACAGTGGCAGAACTTCAGTATAGTATTATTAGATCTCAGTGCTGCGTTTGACACTGTTGACCACAGCATATTACTAGACCGACTGGAAAACTGGGTGGGACTTTCGGAAACAGCTCTAAATTGGTTTGAATCCTACTTAAAGGACAGAAACAACTTTGTTTCTATAGGTAAATACACATCTGAGTTGACAAATATGATATGTGGGGTTCCTCAAGGCTCCATCTTGGGGCCTCTTCTCTTTAACGTCTACATGTTACCACTGGCTCAGATAATGAAAAACAACAAAATAAGTTACCATCGCTATGCGGATGACACACAAATTTACGTAACAATTTCACCAGGAGACGATGCTCCAATTCAAACACTGAGTAAGTGCATTGAACAAATCAATGACTGGATGTGTCAGAACTTTCTCCAATTAAACAAAGATAAAACTGAGGTAATGGTTTTTGGAGCAAAGTCAGAACGTATAAAAGTGAGCGCTGAGCTTCAGTCTGCAATGTTCAAAACAACAGATAGAGCCAGAAATCTAGGTGTAGTCATGGACTCTGACCTGAGTTTCAACAGTCACATTAAAACAGTTAATAAATCAGCCTGCTATCACCTAAAGAATATATCTAGGATTAAAAGACTAATGTCACAGCAGGATTTGGAAAAACTTGTCCATGCTTTTATCTTCAGTAGACTTGACTACTGCAATGGTGTCTTCACAGGTCTCACTAAAATATCTATTAGAAAGCTGCAGCTGATTCAGAACGCCGCTGCTCGAGTCCTCACTAACACTAAGAAAGTGGATCACATCACTCCTGTTCTGAAGTCTTTACACTGGCTTCCTGTGTGTCAAAGAATAGATTTCAAAATATTGCTGCTGGTTTATAAAGCACTGAATGGTTTAGGCCCAAAATACATTTCTGACCTCCTGCTAAATTATGAACCATCCAGATCTCTCAGGTCTTCAGGGACTGGTCAGCTTTCTGTCCCCAGAGTCAGAACTAAACATGGTAAAGCAGCGTTCAGTTATTATGCTCCAAATATCTGGAACAAACTCCCAGAAACCTGCAGGTCCGCTGCAACTCTTACTACTTTTAAATCCAGGCTGAAGACTTTTCTTTTTGTCGCTGCTTTTAATTGAACTATTCATATCTTAGACTGCACTGTAACTTTTATCCATGTATTTTTTCTTTTTATGTTTATTTTATTAGCTTTTATTTTTAATGACTGATTTTAAATGCCATTTTCTTAATGTCTTTCGTTTTTTGTAAAGCACTTTGAATTGCCTTGTATTGACAAGTGCTATAGAAATAAACTTGCCTTGCCTTGTGTGTGTGTGTGTGTGTGTGTGTGTGTGTGTGTGTGTGTGTGTGTGTGTGTGTGTGTGTGTGTGTGTGTGTGTGTGTGTGTGTGTGTGTGTGTGTGTGTGTGTGTGTGTGTGTGTGTGTGTGTGTACCTCATCAGTGCAGTGCATCTGCAGCTGTGGGTCCAGTCTGTAGTCGAGTGCTGACTCCTGCAGGATCACTCTGATCTGATCCTCACAGTCTGGAGACAGCCTCTGGACCACACCCGCCAAAAACACACAGTTCAGGACAACAACAACAATAAGTTGAAGTCAAATATTCATGAAGTATCATGATAAAGACACTGTACAGCTTATAGTAAACAAGTATTAGTTGTTATTTCAAATCTGTGTTAAAGGATTACACAATTTTATTGTTTTTAACAATTAAACCTACACATTTACAGTTTATTTGATGCCGTTTCTAGTGCAGTAACTATTTTATACGTATCTTTTATTTGCAGTTTGTTAAGTTGAGGACTCTGAGGTCGGCACTGACCTGGTCGGCGTATTTAAGTTTGAGGCAGGCGATGACCTGGCCCTCCAGCTCGCTGTCCTCGCTCGCCTTGTTCAGGATGGGCTGGCAGAACTTTGGGATGTCGGCCCGGCAAGCTTTCCTCAACACCGGGTTCAACCTGTAGTCTGGAGGAGGTGATGTTGAGTCGGATCAGGTTCAGATTACGAGATATGATTCAGACATATTAAGACATGTTTTACTGACCCGTGTTCTGTGTGATCTGTCTCTTGGTGATCATCTGTTTGCATTTGGGGTCCATCAGCTCGCTGTTCTTGTTCTGTTTCAGACACTGAAGGACGTTCCTGGCGTCCGCGTCAGTACAGAACCTCTGCAGGAGAGAGGCACAAAACTAACTGGGTAAGGGGTCGTCTTGTTGTTTATTACAGCGGCTGACATCTTGAAACACCTCCTTCTCCTTCTCCCTCCTTCCTCCTCCCTCCTTCTCACCTTGATCATCTGCTTGCAGACTCTCATCAGCTGGTAGTCGAGCTCGGGGTCGGTCATCTCCACCTCCTGCAGTCTGAAGATCTTCTGGTGGCAGCGCTGACTCAGGTGCTTCTTCTGCTCCTTCAGACACTCGATCATCTGGGGAGCAGCAGAGAGGGAGGTGGAAATATTAAAAACGTGACTTCAATATTTATTTCAGCCGTTTGCTGCATGTGCGGTGCGCCTCACCTGAGCGTTACCAAAGGCCACGTTGGGACACAGACGGCTGATGTCCGACTTACAGGGATCGTACAACTCTGGTTCCAACCGGATATCCTCCGACTGAAAGAAGAAGAATCTATGTTAACACAAGTGTGCACAAACTGCTGTTTTCACAGTTTGAGACACTTGTATGTGATGTGAGGTATTGACACACAGAGTAAAGGCCCTGACACACCAAGCAGTCACCAGAGGACTAGCCGACGCTGAAGTCGGCTGTTGCCTGGCCGTGTTCTCCTGCGTTTTGGCCATGTGTCGCACGGGAACACACCGCACCGACTTCAGTGCGTGAGTGGCAATAACTCTCCTTACCAGCAGGCGGCGGTAGTGTGTATTCGTCATTCAAAAGAGGCAACAACCGGAACACAGAGAAGAAGAAGAGTATCTTTTCCCCGTAATATCATACCGAGCTGGCCTCTCCTGGATCAAGGTGATGAGCAGGTCTTCGTTTGCATCATTCCAGATCGCCATGATGAGATGAAAATGAATAGCAGTCTGTGTGTGCCTTCTTAAATCGTTTGTTTACGTCCCTCACTTCCGCTTCGCTTCTCATGCACTGATTTGCTAGCTGAACAGCCAATCAGAGTGATTATTTGGTCCGACTGCCAGACCCGATGCATGGCCGATTCAACATGTTGAATCGGCCATGCATCGGGTCTGGCAGTCCAAATAAGGCGTGTCACGGTCGACGGTGCGGGACACACCAACCTGACTACGGCGCCGCGAATGCCCGACAGCCTCTGACGGCCTCTGACTCCCAAAATCGGGTTGGTGTGTCAGGGCCTTACGGCACCTTTGATAGAGAGGAACCGATGTGAACAGGCCAGAAAACGCTCCGAAAATGAGCAGATTGCACTCATCTACAAAACTTTATGGGTATGTTTTCTAATTCTCTGTAATAATTTATTAGCGCAACATTTTTGTAACAGTAATTCTAATATGTTTTGTTTGTTTGGCTGAAAGGTGGTTTCAATTATGATCATTTTAGTTTTTATTCCATACTGGATTGTTAATTAGCTGAGATAGTGCGCTTTTGTTTTATGTATTTTTGACTGTGTGTGGCAGGACGAATAGACAATGCTCATGCTAGTGCTAATGGGATCCTAATAAAAGAAGAAAGAACAAGTCTACGGCCGTGCTAACAGCTCGGTGAGGTTGTACTTAAAGCCAAATGCTGACATGTTGATGTTAACCAGGCATACTTTCATTCTTTGAGAATTTCAGTCGTTTTGCAGGTATTTAGTCGTAAACCGTGTGTGTGTGTGTGTGTGTGTGTGTGTGTGTGTGTGTGTGTGTGTGTGTGTGAGTGTGTGTGTATGTGTGTGTGTGAGAGCATTACCATCTCCAGCTCCTCCACCCGCAGCTGTTTACGACACTTGAGTGAGACGCGCTGCTCCCTGGCGTCCTGCAGCGTGTCGTTCCTCACCGTGGTGCTGAGGCAGATCACGACGTCCACCCTGCGGCATGATGGGAAGTGTGAAATGTGTTGATTGAAAACAGATCAGTTTGCAGAAAAACACTTTGAACTAACTGGCTGCTCACAGAGAACAACAACAGAGGGGAAAAGGTACGTTTCCATTCTTAGGGATGTTTTAAAGCAAATCAAACTCACTTTTTCTTGATGTTTGGACACAGTCGCAGAACGTCCTCCTTACACGCCATCTTGAATTTGTAGGAGAACCGGAAATCCTTCATCTGGACCTGGAAGGTGAGCATCACGCATATTAAACAGCAAACATCACAGACAAACATCGTCATCCGTCTCTTCATCTTCCTCTATTTTTTCCTTCTGAATCTTGTGACATGTTAGGGGATTACAGTGTCACACTCCTGTACACACAAGCTGAGCAATTAAGTATTTACACGAACGACCATCTGTCAGTGTAGAGGAGGGTCAAATAACACAGCCAAAACAAAACATAATTATACGTTTTTCTGCTGTGGAAAGCAAAACATTTTGTTATTTTAATTCTAAAATATCTGAAATGTATTGTAACTATAATCCTATGTGAAACACTAATAAAGAAGTGTGTGTGAATGACAGGGAAACAATGAAAAACTAAAGCTGCCGAACATTCCTCAAAATGTATTTTAAATGTGTGAATAATAGAAAATGTGTAGAAATGATCGCTGGCCGAACTGTACACCAAACTGAAATCTTGCTTTAGGTAAAAAAGTAATTGATACAGAGTAAGGAAGAGATAAAGATGTCATGGTTACTGACCAGCTGGAAGTGTGTAACGCCGACTAAACATTTGTCATTCATCTCCTTCTGATGTTTGTTCTGAACCAGGCACTCCATCAGATCCCCTGTGTCCACCTGGTTATCAGCTACATCCTACACACACACACACACACACACACACACACACACACACACACACACACACACACACACACACACACACACACACACACACACACACACACACACACACACACACACACACACACACACACACACACACACACACACACACACACCACACACACACACACACACACACACACACACACACACACACACACACACACACACACACACACACACACACACACACACACACGATTATTTACACATCATTAAAGCCCTGCTTCAGGAGCATGAAGCGCTCAGTTATATTTAGCATGAATCTGGGCGTTATGCGTTAGCCTATCACGTACAATGTGTTAAAAGTGTGAGTGTAACGTAGTGATGTCACTATGTTAGAGAAGTAAACAAAGGAGCCCCGAACCCTAAAATCTACTTGCCAATAAATTGTAACTCATACATTTCGGATTCATTACACCCCTGCTATATATGCTTGCATTAAATGACCAGCTTTTTTAAAATTTGTAAACCCCATGTATATGTTTGTGTGTACTCAGAAGAAAGTACATGTACTCACATGGCAGAAGGCCTGAGTGAGGGGCTCGCAGGCTCTGATGAGCAGAGCGTCGATCTGGATGTCCTGCAGCAGAGAAGAGAGACCAAAGTTCAGGACGTGCAGGTCAGACAAACAAACACTCAAACAATTTCCCAATCTGGGACATTTAATCTAATCTCTAAAACTGACCTCAGACTCCAGCTCCGTCAGGTTCCCCACCACCTCCCTGCAGGCAGGCACCAAGTCCTCCAAATGATCCTGCAGACACTCCAGCTCCTGACCACACACACACACACACACACACACACACACACACACACACACACACACACACACACACACACACACACACACACACACACACACACACACACACACACACACACACACACACACACACACACACACACACACACACACACACACACACACACACACACACACACACACACACACACACACACACACACACACACACACACACACACACACACACACACACACACACACACACACACACACACACACACACACACACACACACACACACACACACACACCAGAAGTGGTCAGTAAAGTCTCCTCCTTTACATCATCACATTATGTCTCTTCCAGTTAAGCCCCATGCCCCACTTAACGGGAAGAAACTCAACTACCTAATTAAGCCGAAACAAAACACAACTCTAACGCCGAGACTCTGAATTAGCCCTGAGCGAAGAAATGCTAACGCACTTAGCAAAGAACTCACGGTATAAATACTTTATTACTTATCGGATCTGCACACCAAGATATCAGATTAAAGCTGAGATTCCACAGATTCTAGGTATAAGTATCATCACTGTGCGACCAAAGTTCGCGACAGCTCAGGCAAACCCAGACAACACACACAGCGAAGCTTTACGGAGCCAAAACGGCAAATATGTCTTACCTTTGCTGTTTTCTGATCAAAAGTTGTGTTCAATGGCATTAAAATGATCAAAACGCTGCTGAAGGTCAATCCAATGTGTCTGTGTCACTTTGAAATGATTACTGATAATCCATCATTCAATTTTTGTCAAAACCCCTCAAAAACTGAGATTTGTTGTTGTTTTCAGAGTGTGTGAGGAATACAACCCAGCTTCCGGTTTTGGGCACTCATTCACCAATGGTAATGTTTAGATGGATTTTAGGAACTTCCCCTCGATTCTATTGGCTCTAACGGTTCAAAAGAGGTGTCAATCATCAAAATCGACCAATGGATGCCAGAGATATGACAAATATAACCAAATGACCCCAGAAGTGGCATCAATTTTCACTTGTTTTGCATCAATCTATACACTATAACTTACATTTTTTTACTATGTTCAATCTGAATTTACTTGAAAATAAAAACATCTACCGTACTTTTCGGACTATAAGCCGCGACTTTTTTCCCCATTTTTTTTGTACAGCTAATGGCCACTAGGGAACCTCCTAAATCTATGGATTTTACAGGTAAAGTTAACCACCTTTAACACTATGGGCTCTATGACCGGTCCGCGCCCGCCACCTTTAAGCGGCGGGCTCCAGCAGCAAAAGCTGGAGGCTGGAAAAGAGTGAGACAGGTAGCGCGCCAAAGTAAAAGTGGAACCGAGAGACAGAACGAGAGCAAGACAGACGGACAATTTAGCTGCTGCGGCTTATATGCAGGTCTTTATAGTCCGAAAAGTACGGTATATTGATTCTGACTTTTCTACATCCAACTCACAGGTGTATCATTGCTTTGAGAAGATTATTAATCTACCCCTTTTAGAAGTGAAGATATAGCCATTTGTTCTGGGAATGTCATTTTCGAGCCTGAGACCTGAAAAACAGGCTTGGGGCTTAACTGGAGGACTGTGAATAAAAAATATAATGAATTCAAAAAGAGAAGAGATGATTTATGCCAGATTTTTGGGGGAGTTTTCATGAAATCCATCACAATTAGGTGTAGGAGTTCTTATGATGAAGCACTGAAGGGTGCTCAAACATCCACAACAGGGTTAAAGTGAGATCTGTAGAAGCACATGTCAGCAGTAGTAACTGTGGCCGTTTCTCAATGTCGAGGAAAGCTGCTCCAGAGCCACTACTTCAAGCATACTATGTCATCGAGTGCCGCCGAATCACTGTTTGAATGCCCAGCATACATGTGCTACCAAGCAAGCCTCCTCGACTTTGAGAAACGGCCTGTGTGTGTGTGTGTGTGTGTGTGTGTGTGTGTGTGTGTGTGTGTGTGTGTGTCACCTGTCCAGTGTCTGTCTTCTCGCTGCACCACTTGCCGAGGTCGGTCATGCACCTCTTCTGCAGCTCGGGGTCCAGCTTCACATCCAGCGCCCTCTGGTGGAGAATCCTCTGAACCTCCACCTTACAGTCCCGAGATAACTGCACACACACACAGAACACACACAATAAAACTTGTACAAGAGCCTCACAATAGAGGATTGTTGAGACCAAAACCAATGTTGATATGTTCGATTTAAAAATACCAAATCAAACTATATCATGGAGAGAAAATAAATGAAACATATCTTTGGTATTTCTGTAGGCTATGTTTAGGTCACTCGTCGGCCGACATTTGTCAAAACTGATATTTCTGTGAAAAGGTAATAAGCTAATAATAAGGTATTACCTAGCTGCTAACGACACATTTAGAGTTACTGTTATTACCAGTTTTCAACTTGTAATTAGAGTTCACTCAACATCTAACTCATACTGTAGTGACAACAGGGAAACGTTTTTCTTATTCTCTGATATATCTGAAGTAATGTACTCTCTGATTTGACTAAAACGATAAGTCAAATCAGAGGGAGTTATCAAAAAATGTTTTGATAATCGTTAAATGTTGATAATTTTCAGGCTATTATGTGAAGTTTCCAGCTTCTCAAATGACGTAAAATGCTGCTTTCCTTGATAGTAAATTAAATATCTCTTCCTTTTGGACTGTTGGTTGGACAAATTATGGAAATATTTCACTATATGATGTTTTATGGACCAAATGATCAAATTATTTATAAGAAATGCAAAATGATTGATTAAGAAAATACGTATTAGTTGCAGCCCTACACATAGAAATACCTTACGTTTCAAACCATACCAAAGTTAGCTGTGTATTTATAAGAGAGTAGTGAATTAGTTATTTCTGTTAATTTACTCGTGGGCTGTATCTTATAGTTTGTAGTTAAACTGTATTCTTCTTGTATGTTTACTAAATGTACTACCACGTTGTACTTCCTATATTCCACAGCTTGTAGTTTTGTGAGTCCAGTTTTCTTGTAACTGATACATTTGAATATCATTCTTCTATTGTGTTGTTATGATTTAACTGAATTGTAATCCCAATGATGTTTTAAAATGTTAACAGTTGCCGTCAGTAACAACCCTTGTATTCCCTCAGCCTTTATTGGAAATGTGTTTATTACCCTATACATAAAACCTTAAGCCATACAAATCTCTAAAAAGAAGTACGAAGCTCCCTAAATGTGCTCACTCTAAAGGTCTGAAACACTGTGATTATGGGAGCATATAATCATATCAAATCAAGCTCCGGGTGTTCACACTGTGAAGCGTAATCACCACTTGGACGGCCATGTGGACCTTCCCACTGAGACACTGATTACATGGGTAGCGGGGCCAGCCATGCGACCTTATTGCTATCATTTAGCAGAAGCTGTTGTTCAAAGTGTTTCTCGGAAATCCCAAAAATATGTCGGAAACTATAATTTGTCCGATATTTGAATTCATTATTTCAAAAAGGAAAAAAAGGACTCCCATTCCCTTCATCTTCAAAAGTACTTCCCGTTGAGTGCCAATTAGCAACTGTTAGCATGCTAATACACTGAATTAAAATGGGCTATGAAAAATGACTTTTATGATCCGTCAGATTTTCCAACAATATTTTTGACAGACAAAATGAAATCATCCCCATTATCATCATCAGTTTATCCCTACACCAGGATCAATACAGATGTATTTGAAGTGATCATCCGACCACGTACCTGCTCCGCTGGGTTAACCTGTTCAATTGGAAAACAACAAAGTGTACAGTTCACAATAGTGATACAATATATCCCAAATACGTTGAAACCTCCTCCTGTCATTACATTTAAAGGACAGCGAGTGTGTTTCTAAGGGGTCCTACCCGGCGGCCCTGCTCCTCGCTGCGGTAGGCGTGGCGGTACAGGCAGGAGAAGACGGCGCCCGGCGGCATCAGCTCGCTGGTCTCGTTCCAGCCGTGAGTGTGGCAGAGCCGAGCGGCATCACCCTGACACTTCTTATAGAGGATGGGGTCCAGCCTGGGAGACACACACAACATGAGAAGCATTACAGCCATGTCTTTTTAACACTCGTGACAATATTCTGAGATTCAGATTTACATTTCTGAGGCGGGGGAGAGTCACATTGCAGAAACAAATATGAGTAAAGACTATTGTACTATTATTATACATGTATTATAACACCCTTCATTTAATGAATATATCTAAGACAGCTATATTGAAATTCCCTGGAGTTGACAAAACAAATAAGATGTATTTATATACAAAATGCTTTTCTTTTAATACTCTCTCAGTTTCTGGTAAATTAAAGGTCACCTACAGTGTATTGTGCAAAATCCACTTGTCCATGTCTCTTCTACATCAACATGTGGACTCTGTGGAAAGAGACTCTGAAAGTTTCAGGAAAAAAAATTCCCTCTCTTTGTCCTGATCCATTTATATATAAACCTGTCTGAAAATGAGCTGATCAGATTTTGGCCACTTTATGATGTCATAACGATTTTTTTAACGAACAGAGAATCAGCACTTTTGAAACAGGGCTGAAACAGAGGGGATTATGGGATGCTGCCATTATCTGTTTGGTGTTTGGAGCCAAACACTTCGGAGCCATGTTTGTATATATCTGAGACCTATAATATATTGATGAAAAACAATATAATAGCGGACCTTTAACTCATCTTATCTCAGTTGTGTACTGTACTGTACACATTAAGGTCATGTGACGGCACCTGAGCTATCTTCATATGTTTATGAAGACGACCCCGCAACAAGCAAGTAAGGGCACCTTAAATTACGATGGTATGTCAAATGTTACCTTTTGTGTTGTATCTGTAAAATATAAATTCTTATGTCAATAATGTTAAAAAGGTGAAGAGCATGAACGTCGCTGGATTCAGACTCACTTCCAGTCTCTGGATATGAAATACTGCAGCTCCAACAGCCGGTGCTCACAGTCCTCCACCATCTTCTCCGTGTACAGATGCTCCATCAGGCAAGACAGGATCCTACAAACACACACATTTAGAGAGCAAAGTGGTGATGTCAAATTCAGATTATTTGACATAATGTGTGTGTGTGCCCGGTTGTGTTTGTGTACGGGGCTCACATGGGGTCTCCGTTGTGGATGTGTTTGCAGGCGGTCTGGATGACGGACTCGCAGGCCTCGTTGAGCGCGCGGTCGATCCTGTAGTCAGCTCCGGGGTCAGCAGACTGGATCAATGTCTGCAGCTGCAGCGGAAAAGACAGTAGAAAAACATTTAATATCATAATGGTTGCCATTAAATATCATATCATTTAATTTGCTGATTGAATTTCATGGATTTAATGTATTAATTAACAAACTGTCAACCCCCACTGACACAATCTGCTGTTAATCATGTAGTATATGATCATTAACACTGCCTGATAAATGTGATCATTTATACAATTCTTTATTTAACAGAAACCTATATGATTATTATTCATTTTTAACAAACTTTAGTTGGTAGAATATCCTGTAAGTTATTGATTTTCTATCAATAACTTATAGGACTTTTCGATCTATCTCCTGTAAATCTCTTTTACACAATCATGTCTGAATATTCTTAATTAAGTATAAAATGACTTCGCACAGCTGGTATCAAAACTGAATTTAATGTTAATAAATGAACTGAACAGACAGTTTGCAGCTAAACATGATACTTAAAATATCTCCAACACTTGAGCCTGTCAAGTGAAAGCTGGAAAACTGAATGATTTATGCGCAGTGGTTTTAAAATGTATTCAGGAGACAGTTTTGATATGAATTATTTAGAAGAAAAAGGCCCACTAAGCTGCGTGAGACCACACAGAAAACATCCTGCCTCTCTGCTGTTAGCATCCCTCTAACAGTGAGGCGTCACAGCGGCAGTAACTCACGGCGCTCTGGCAGACGCTGTCCACCGCCGTGCTGCGGTCCCCCCGGCCGATCCTCATCAGGCAGTGCAGCGTGCGGCCTTTGCGGTGCAGGCCGGAGCAGTGGGCCTCGATCTCCGTCCGGCAGTGCAGCACGATCTCCGGACTCAGGGAGAAATCCTCCATCAGCATCCGCCTGTAGTCCAGCATCTCGCCCTGACACTCGCCGCTGACCGGACGCCCTGCGCGGAACCATATCAAACTATTACCGACACAGTTACGCCGGGATGTACATCACTTCAACATTTATTTATATTTGATAAGCATTGTAAAAAAGTTCTTTACTTAAAAAATAAGTTTAGTTTAGTTCATTTTTTGGCTACATGCACCAACACTGACATATTATCATTTTATACATTTGGTATGTACACTTTCCTTTCTACGCATCTAGCAGACATCGAGCTAAGGCTGTGCAATATTTAAATATTATATTGATATCGTGATTCGAGACTAGATATCGGCTTAGATTTTGGATATCGTAATATTATAAGTGGTGTCATTGCCTGATTATAAAAGCTGCATTATAGTAGGGTCATGTCTTTTTCAGAATTGACCAGACTGTTCTTGTAGTTCTATTGTTTGTCTTTACCCGCTTATTTATTATATCCACATCATTGATGTTTATTTATCAAAATGTCTTGTGGAATGTTTTGTGGAAGCTTCAATGTCACCTCCAGAATATCGTCACAATCTCAATAGAGAACGTTGGTAAAAGAGGCTGGCTGTTTGATTAAATGTATATCGCCCAGCCCCATAACTGGAGTCATGTTGATGTTCCCCAGGTTAAGGTCAAGTCTACTCTTCCTTTAGCTTCGTTTCGGTCTCCATCAACTTCAGAAAAAAAGACCTGGCTCTTAATTTACGTTTCCCAAGCTTTTGTGCTGTAAATAAACAAGGTTTGGCAGGACCCTGATGTGTTCTCCCCCCCTCACCTCGGTGCACAGCAGCCTCCAGGCACAGCAGCAGGTAGGAGAGCCGGGCCTCACGGGCCCGCGGCAGGTTGTTGTCCAGGCTGCAGCGCTGCTTCCTCAGGTCCGCCTTGCAGGCTTTAGCCAGAGAGTAGCTGACTCTGTAGTCCTGAGAGATGAGCTTCTGACGCGTGGTCAGAGCGTCACGGCACTGACAAAGAACAGGGGAGTGTTAGTGACTTAAAACAAGTTCTCTATCATCCAAAAACACAAGTTAATCGGTGAGTTATTTCCTCTAAATATACCTTTTCTGACATGGCCTCCTCAAACTTATGATTGAACAGACACTTGTAGACTTTCCCTTCTCCTGCCTGAGTCTGTGGAGAGGAAAGATAAATCACATTTGAGTTTCCAATCCCACATTGTATTTGTGCTTTTACTCTAATTTGCTTATACATTTGGTGTAAACTCAGCTGCTGATGATCCCATTACATATTATTTGATATGGTCTGACTGTAGAAACTTGCAGCGTCCTTACGTTCGGACAGAATCTCTCGCGGTCGTCTCTGCAGGAGAAGTAAAGGTGACGGTCGAGGTGAAAGTCGTCTGACGACAGCTCGGCCACCCGCAGGATCGCCTTCTTACACTCCTCTTTGATTGGATGACCGTGATCCTGCTGCTCCGCCTCCCTCACCAACGCCTTCTCCAGACAGGAGATGACTTCGCCCTGGGAGTGAACGTCCTGACGCGGAACGGAGGGAAATGACAATGAGTAAGTAAGTTAGAGAGAACAAGAACAATTAAACAAATGGCAAAAGGCTCCATCGAAACTCTGAAATGTTTAGTTGCTCACAACAACAAAAACAACCTGAGGGAACAATCAACAGTTCTACGGTCTTTTTAATGAAATCTGTCAGATTCCCTCACCTTGTGTCCCACGTTGATGCTGCCGCAGTGCAGGGTGTTGATGTCTTCTTTACATTTGTCCATGAAGCCGCAGATCAGTCTGTAGTCGCTGAAGATGATACTGGTCATCTTGGTGATGTACTGGTTGCACTGGTACTCGCTGACGTTGCCACGGTGATCCACCAGGCAAGACACCAGGTAGCCCCTCCCTCGCTCCTCCTCGTTACACTCCTTTATCTGAAATTGTGATGGGTCAGAGGGACAGAATGTATTTAACCTTATCTCTAGATTACACGGTTAGGGTTTTTGTTATAAATATCTACATATGCTTTCTGCATTTGCAATACTGTAAAACATTGTAATTAAGCTCTGAAAAATGTTCTGTCCGTAGTGCACACTGACCTCAGCAATGGTGCTCTTGCAGACCTCCATAGCCACCGACTCAAACTTTGAATCTGTGGTCAGATTGAGTTTATAGTTCCACAAGAGCTGAGGAAGGAGAACAACATCATTACAGTTTCAAATACGTACTGTATACAGTAGACAGGGGGTCTTCATAGTATGACACCGTGAGGGCCTCTCCTCAGTCAAATCTTGAAAAAGCCCCCCTTTAGTTTGCTGGTTTAGTTTCACTCAATTCCTGTATACCTATGGGATGATGATCATGTTACCTTATCCTAGACATTCGACAATTTAGCCAAGACTGCCTAATAATGTAG
The DNA here is from genome assembly GCF_902827115.2 of Pseudochaenichthys georgianus. Classification (NCBI taxonomy): domain Eukaryota; kingdom Metazoa; phylum Chordata; class Actinopteri; order Perciformes; family Channichthyidae; genus Pseudochaenichthys; species Pseudochaenichthys georgianus. Next base: position 15,868,133 of record NC_047505.1, read on the forward strand.
TTTGACCTATGTGTTTCTATGGAGAGAGCCATGGTCTCTCGAAATGACTGCTATTGTTTTATTTCCACTTTGACCTTGTTTACCGCTGACCTTTCAACGGACAACCAATCAGATGTCAGCGCTATGAAGCAAGCAACTTAAACAGCCTTTTTTTTATTAAATCACTTATCATGTGAAAGCAGTTTAAGGCATTCATTTGTTGTTGGCTCTGGTGGGAAATTATTATTATATATTTCTTTACTTCAATACACTGTGTACACGGAGCACACACTGAGCCCAATACTGACCATGAAAATAGTTGTATCCCTAAAACTAACTATAACAAGTATTACATTCCTCGAACAAGTGCCAAAGAATGGCTCGTTCGCATTAAGATACTCTTGTCTCTTTCTGTCTTTTGTATTTTTGTGTTTATTGTTTTCCTGCCAGCACCACTCCAGCTGCAGAGGCTAACGGCTACCGAAATGACGTCAGCAAAACCAGTCTTAGTTTGTGCGTGAACTGTTCATTTCAGCCAGTGCTTTCCAGAGCTATAACTAGTATAACTAGAGTCCAAGTGGTCCATTAACCCTGTGGTGTTTAAAAAAGCTGTCTGCCGTTCACTGCTGTGAACTCTGGACAGTGTGGACACTGAAGTTGTATCACCCTGACACTGAGGCGAGCTTTAACAACCTGTGTGTGTGTGTGTGTGTGTGTGTGTGTGTGTGTGTGTGTGTGTGTGTGTGTGTGTGTGTGTGTGTGTGTGTGTGTGTGTGTGTGTGTGTGTGTGTGTGTGTGTGTGTGTGTGTGTGTGTGTGTGTGTGTGTGTGTGTGTGTGTGTGTGCGTGTGTGCACGTGTGAGATTACTTACATGGTTACAATCAGGAGCAATATCAGATTCCTGCACAAAGACAGAGCAAAAGAAAGAAACTAAGTCAGAATTCAAACATTTGTGAATATACAAATTAAAATAATATAAACATATTTTTGTAGATATAAGATACTCGCAAAGCTGACAGTTAAACTCCTTACTATCCCTAACCTGGTAACAAAGGAATAATTCAACACTTTACTTTTTAGGACTTGGATGAGATTGATACCACTCTCATGACAGTAAGGAGGTGGTTAGCCTAGCTTAGCATGAAGACAGGAGATAGCAAACCTAACGCGGTCTAATTGTTTTTATTGCCAAGTAGGTTTTCACATACAAGGAATTTGTTTTGGTGTACTGATATGTGATGGGTCCAGACTCAAGGGCGTATGGCACTCTCAACTCTTTCCAGGACATGCCGGGGCCCTGCCTGCCTATAGCTTTGCCGATATCTGTGTTGATAGGTAATAGATTTTAGAGCGGTGAATCACCTTAGATACAGGAAGCGCTCAAACGTTTGTGTGAGTTTATCTAATTTAGCAGTGATTCCATGTCAGCCACAGCTTGTTACAAAAAACATGACTGATAGTGTGTTTAACAAACTTAAACTAGCTTTATTAAATGTCAGGTCTTTGGCATGAAAAACATTTTTAATCAATGATTTTATCACTGAGCACAATCTCGATTTTATGTTTTTAACAGAAACTTGGATTGAACAAAATAACAGTGCAGCTGTTCTTATCGAATCAACCCCTCCCAACTTTAGTTTTATGAGTCAGGAAAGAATGCATAAGAAAGGGGGTGGAGTTGCTTTTCTGTTCAATGATTCCCTTCAATGCAGGAAGACATCGTATGGAAACTTTGATTCTTTTGAATATGTGGCCCTTCAGCTGAAATGCTCCTCTCGAGCTCTGTTCCTAAATATCTATAGACCACCCAAATACTGTGCAAGGTTTTTTGATGATTTTACCGAACTGCTGTCTATAGTGTGTATTGACTTTGACCGTCTAGTCATTGTTGGTGATTTTAACATCCATGTTGACAACCCCCAGGACAGAGGGGCAAAATAAGTGTTTTGTGTTCTTGATAGCTATGGACTGACTCAGCATGTGACGGAGCCCACGCACAATAAGGGGCACACTCTGGACTTAATTATCTCAAAGGGTCTGAATATCTCTAAGGTTGTGGTGACTGATGTTGCACTCTCTGACCATTCCTGTGTTTTCTTTGAGAGCTCTATTTCTGTTCACACAAATGTTCAAAAAGAGATAACCACAAAGCGATATTTAACTGAAAATACTAGGGAAATGTTTACAGGTGGCGAAAAACAAATCTCCAGGTTCACTTTGAAATTTATAAAGAGAGACTTGGCCTTTATAATTTGGAATTGAAAAACGCACGACAATCGTTCTTCTCTGACATCATTACCAAAAACAAAAACAACGCACGTGCCTTGTTTGCTACCGTCGACAGACTAACTAACCCCCCAGTGTCAGTAGCCTCTGAATTTCTATCCACCAGGGCGTGCAATGATTTTGCCTCCTTTTTCACTGACAAAATTCAGAAAATCAGACAAGCAGTCAGTGCCTCTGCATCAGGAACAGCAAATGTGTTGTCTCTGTGCCTAATAACAATTCAAGCACCATGACACAATTCCATCAGATTAAAGATAAAAACCTAGAGGACATTATTCAACTTCTGAAATCCTCCTCCTGCTGCCTTGATATTATTCCAACAGGATTTTTCAAAGATGTTTTTCGTTGCATGGCCTCAGATCTACTTCATATAGTAAACAAATCTCTTCACTCAGGTATTTTTCCACAGGCCCTGAAAACTGCAGTCATTAAACCGCTCTTAAAAAAGATTAATCTAGATGCTTCAGTAATGAACAATTACAGGCCCATATCAAACCTCTCATTTCTAGGTAAGATCATTGAAAAAGTGGTTTTTCAACAGTTGAGTAATTTCTTGCATTTAAATAACTGTTTCGATGTGTTCCAGTCAGGCTTTCGTCCAAACCACAGCACTGAGACTGCTCTTGTAAAAGGTCTTTAATGACATCCACTTAAACACAGACAGTGGCAGAACTTCAGTGTTAGTATTATTAGATCTCAGTGCTGCGTTTGACACTGTTGACCACAGCATATTACTAGACCAACTGGAAAACTGGATGTGACTTTCGGAAACAGTTCTAAATTGGTTTGAATCCTACCTAAAGGACAGAAACAACTTTGTTTCTATAGGTACATACACATCTGAGTTGACAAATATGACATGTGGGGTTCCTCAAGGCTCCATCTTGGGGCCTCTTCTCTTTAACATCTACATGCTACCACTGGCTCAGATAATGAAAAACAACAAAATAAGTTACCATAGCTATGCAGATGACACACAAATCTACGTAACAATTTCACCAGGAGACGATGCTCCAATTCAAACACTGAGTAAGTGCATTGAACAAATCAATGACTGGATGTGTCAGAACTTTCTCCAATTAAACAAAGATAAAACTGAGGTAATGGTTTTTGGAGCAAAGTCAGAACGTATAAAAGTGAGCGCTGAGCTTCTGTCTGCAATGTTCAAACCAACAGATAAACCAGAAATCTAGGTGTAGTCATGGACTCTGACCTGAGTTTCAACAGTCACATTAAAACAGTTACTAAATCAGCCTACTATCACCTAAAGAATATATCTAGGATTAAAAGACTAATGTCACAGCAGGATTTGGAAAAACTTGTCCATGCTTTTATCTTCAGTAGACTCGACTACTGCAATGGTGTCTTCACAGGTCTCACTAAAAAATCTATTAGGAAGCTGCAGCTGATTCAGAAGGCCGCTGCTCGAGTCCTCACTAACACTAAGAAAGTGGATCACATCACTCCTGTTCTGAAGTCTTTACACTGGCTTCCTGTGTGTCAAAGAATAGATTTCAAAATACTGCTGCTGGTTTATAAAGCACTGAATGGTTTAGGCCCAAATTACATTTCTGACCTCCTGCTAAATTATGAACCATCCAGATCTCTCAGGTCTTCAGGGACTGGTCAGCTTTCTGTCCCCAGAGTCAGAACTAAACATGGAGAAGCAGTGTTCAGTTATTATGCTCCAAATATCTGGAACAAACTCCCAGAAACCTGCAGGTCCGCTGCAACTCTGACTACTTTTAAATCCAGGCTGAAGACTTTTCTTTTTGTCGCTGCTTTTAATTGAACTATTCATATCTTAGACTGCACTGTAACTTTTATCCATGTATTTTTTCTTTTAATATTTTAAATGTAAACTTAATTAATTTCTCCATGACATTTATGAGAGGGACTGCTCGAAAGTAGGATATTTGGGATATCCATCGTAGCCAGGGTTTACGATCAGTTTTTAGGTGAGTTGTACTGAGGAACAAGTATCACAGCACCGACGGGTGAAAAATAGTGTTTTGGTAACACCGGGTGTTCAGGTAACACTTAAAGACTTTGTTATGGAACGCAAACCCTTAAAACCCCCAGTTCTGTTGTACATTGTTTTTTTTAGTAAGCACCCTATTTTGCACACACATTTAGGACAGGGCACATGTTGTATTTTTACTCCACACAGGATTAACCATAAGGTGCAAGTCATTTCACGAGGTGTTTCTTTAAAAAGCAGCCTTGTTTAATGAGTGAAAGAGCAACAACTCGGATAAGTATGTGATAGTTGCTCAAAATAATAATGACGGTACCTTCAAGAAGTTAGAATGAAAAAGATGGCGGTCATTTTGTTTTCAGGAGAATTAAATCAGTGGTATTCCAAGATGGCACAGAGAGTGAGTATTCAACCCTCTTTTAAATATCTATTTCAAGTCACAAAACAAAATATAAATCTTACATACATTTCTGAAAAATCGTAAACATTGTGTACGCTTTTTTTTCAGCTTGTTTGTGTCAAGCTTTTTGTGTGTATGCATATGTGTGCTTAAGAGACGGAAACAATGGGAAACACACACACAAATGTGCCAACTGATCCTCCCACAACAAATGTCCCATTGAATATTTTGGTCAAAGTAAATATGAAGTAAGCAGCAGAAGCTTTCCGCACACTCCCACAACCTCCTTGACAATCAGAGGAAGAACAGCAGTAGATGTGTTTCTTAATGCTTCATTTTGCAGGAAAAGGACATGAAAGCACTTCATGTTAGCTCTGCTCAGCCCACAAGAACAAAGGCTGCTACACCCTTCTTCTGACTTCAAGCCATCATGTCCCCTAAATGTTTCAGAGACAGAGGAGCAAATGTAATGTGGAAGCAGACCCTCAGTGGCCTCAAGGATTAGAATAACCAATTAGCATTAGTTATTAATTAATAAAGGAGCTGCGCCATTTGCATCAAAGGCTTCTGAAACAAGCTCAGATGAATCAACTAGACTGATCAAACTCATGTGGTCACAAAGACTTATTGTGTCTGGGGGAAGGGGTGGGGGAAATGTGACACAACTCTAAACATAATGTGATACACTGAGAAGCTGGCACTGTGAAAGCAACCTCTATACATTTAAGATAACAAGAGCTTGATTGTAGATTTACTGTAGCAGTTGAACAAAATGGCAGTACCAGACCGTACCAGCCTTCTTTCATCTCTGAACAAAGTGACCAAGTAAAATACTTTGTCATTTGGAAGGAGTTCCTTCCAGTAATGGACCCACAGATAATGATGTACTATTGTCTAGCTTTAGCCTCTTCTAGCTAATTGTTTTTGTTGATACATTTACTGTTTTGGTTCCATCTCACTATGATAACTTCACCATTTCACCTGCTGAGCAGCAAACAGCTCATACACACAGTTAGATACTATCTGGTGAACAAATAGCATTTAACCGCTGAAGAGACATAACAAGAAGTTGGTTGAGACCAAAAACAAAAGGTTTCCTTTAATAATGGATGTTAAAGGGGCCCTAATGTGCTCATTTTCAGGAGCATATTTTATTTTGTGTCTGAATGTTCAAAAAGGTCTTTATTTTTCTCATACTGCCTGTGCTGCAGCACCTCTTTCCATCCCTTGTCTGAAACCTCTTGTGAGCCCTTCTGAGGGTACCAAACCCAACATTGAGGGTGACATTGTGATTTAAATCAAGAGTCAAAGAGTCCATCAAAAACGAATGTTGGGAACTAAGTGAAAAACTGCACTGACAGACAGAGAGAATCTAATTCACTGTGACTTCAGAGCTGCTCTAAGATCCACATCATTACACCTTGTCAGCCCACAGTCAATCAGTGACAGACTCATTCAATGACCACAGCTGGAAGATGGCCACGGGCCTCTTTGTGCTGCTGCAAAGTGACTTCCTGTTTGGCAATTACTTCAGCAGCTTCTTTTCCCCGATGTCCTTCAAACGTTGGATTTTCAGGGCTTAAACAGACACAAATGAAGACTCAAACTGAACTGAAACCATGCGCTGCTATACTGACGGTGCTGCTTCTTGGCTGTGTGTGTGTGCCAGGGGTGGGGGTGTGTTTTTCTGTAGAAGAGGCAGATTTATAAGAGCCATTTACCTCTTCAGGAGGCCACAGCTGTTATAGAGTTGAAGCGGTGTAATTATCTCAGTGAAGAGGGCATCGCTCAGGGCCGCTGGAGGACTGTGTGTGTGTGTGTGTGTGTGTGTGTGTGTGTGTGTGTGTGTGTGTGTGTGTGTGTGTGTGTGTGTGTGTGTGTGTGTGTGTGTGTGTGTGTCTGTGTCTGTGTCTGTGTGTGTGTGTGTGTGTGTGTGTGTGTGTGTGTGTGTGTGTGTGTGTGTGTGTGTGTGTGTGTGTGTCCTAGCATTACTATACTTGTGGGGACCTAAATCTGTTTACATAGTCACGTGTGGGGACTCGCCTCCCGTCCCTTATGGGGACGAAATGGGGAATCATTAATTTTAGGGTGAAAACTTGGTTAGGTTTAGGGTAAGGGTTAGGCATGTGTTGGTTATGGTTAAGGTTAGGATAAGTCTCCAGGAAATGTATGTAAGTCAATGTAATGTCCCCTGTATGTGTGTGTGTGTGTGTGTGTGTGTGTGTGTGTGTGTGTGTGTGTGTGTGTGTGTGTGTGTGTGTGTGTGTGTGTGTGTGTGTGTGTGTGTGTGTGTGTGTGTGTGTGTGTGTGTGTGTGTGTGTGTGTGTGTGTTCATGTGTTTGACATCAGCAATGGGAAATAAAAGGGATGACGTCAACACCAGGTAAAACTCTCAGTGACAGGAAGCTTTTTCCCCAGACATATGTACATCCGTTAATGTTTACAACGGTCCCACCATTTCAACCTCAGTCATTTAGCATTTGAAAGGAATATGAGAATCAGATTGACATTTTAACTGTTTATATTGTCAGCGTGATTTTGATGTTTATGCTGAGTGTGTATATATATATTTGTGAGTATAAAAAGAAACGGCAGCACAAAAATGAACATGTCGTCTTTTTGATTGTGTTACACTAAAAGATGTTTCTCGTTTTGTATCCAACCTGTGTGCGTGGTGTGTATGAGTGAGTGGAAAAACTGGACAGCCTAAACTGGGTCACCAGACTTGCCATCGTCACATCTGATGTCTTCTGATAGAAATCAAAGTCCAACCCTCTGAAGCGAGTAGAAAAAAGGGAAAAGCTGCAACATTTACCAGAATGCTACTATAGAGATATTTGCCATTACTCATTGCCATTTAATTTGACAATGTTTCCTTTAAAACCCAGGGTAAGCCACTTCACAATTAATGGATTAACTGTTTGGTTTGTGAGAAAATATTGTACATCACATGTTCCACATTAAATCATCTGATGCTTGTTTTATCCGACCAAAGAGACTTCATTTATGATCCAGAACAACTAAGAAGAACAGCAAATCCTCACATTTCAGGAGCTGGAACAACCATCATTGCTTGTAATGTAATGTAACTATAAAAAAAAGCCTAATAACACAAATCTGACTCAAGAAAAAGAGTAAGAGCTCCCCTCTCCCCAAAAAAGGAAATCTTGACCGAGAAAAGTAATGGAGGAATCATCCGGAAAAGCGGTATATTCGTCCTAATATCATTGATTATCGATTGTACACTTAAAGGAAAACCTGCAGTGTGTATCACATGTACTGTCAGAGTGTAATAATCCAAGCTATCCTTCTGACAGGGAGTGGTTTTGTGCCTGCAAGGATCCTACTAAACAAGTGGAGTCCAAAACCAAATTAGCAAGAAAAACCAAACATTCCACGCATTCACTTCCAAAAAATAAATAACAGCCCAAAAATGAAAGTGTGCATGTAGGCGGTGAATCTAAAAAAAACTGATTGTGATGAAAAATATTTGTTTGGCTTTTTCATCACTGAGAAACAAAAGAGACAGGAGATGCAGGACGAGTGTGTGTGGTTCAACTTCACCCCAAGTCACCTGACAGCTGGATCACACACACGTCAAAGTAAACAGCTGCACCACAAATCTTTCCCTCAAGACAAATACTTTGATATCTGGGTGCCATTACCAGTTACACAGCTTTGGTAGTAGCACATGACTGCTTTTTAGGTTAACGTAGGAAATATAAAACATTCTAAGCCTGCAATGTATTTGGATGTTATTCTTATAGAGTTATGATATATTTTTTCAGACTAGCAAAGTAGCAAATCAAGAGTTCCCAGACACCAAAGCTATGTCTTCAAAACCCCTTTTTTATTGACCAGTAGTCTATAAATCCTGAATACAGCTTGGTGACAGTTCTTTTAATACATGGACAAACCTCTAAACGTACGATATTAATGTTTTATTTCTATGTTTACATTCTTTTTATAGCCGTAACTATCAAACTCTTCGAATAGAATACATCCCCCACTTGTAATGTCTATGTTTTTAGCCGTCAGGTGAATGTGGAATAGATACAGACGCGTCAAAATAAGTAAATACAAAAAACGACTATGTGACAGTGTGTTCACCCCGTGGTAGCAATCGCCTTGTTATGATGTTCTATTCTGATACAATAATTTGTTTCATAAGATGTGACATTTCAGAGGAACACATGGGTTTCTGATGCTCAAATGAAGCCTACGTTGAGTGTGTGTGCGTGGCTGCTCGGACACTGACGCAGGTGTCCCCCTCTCCATCAGCTGGTCACCCCTGCATCGGTGTCCCGCTGACAGCCGAGGTGGATCTAAAGCCCCGGGTCGACACACCCAGCAGATGCCTATCACCTCTCGGGGATGAGCGTGCACCCTGTCAGCCTGGCTTACCTCTCTGCGGTCCTGCAGGCACTCCAGCACAGCCAGGTTGTTGGTCCAGGTGTGTTTGGGGCAGAGGCGGGACAGGTCCTCCCGGCAGGCCTCCTCCTCCGACAGCTTCCAACCGGTCGCCCTTCGAGGCTGAGAGGCCCCAGCGGCAGCAGCAGCAGCGGCAGCAGCAGCAGCGGCGGCAGGTGCATCCTTGGCCGGGGGCTCCACGGCTCTGACGACGGGCGGGTTGGGCGGGTTCGGAGGCTCGGCCGGGCCGCTGACAGCCTTCAAGCCGAGGACGGAGCCGAAGCCCCATAGAGAGACGGACAACAACAGCAGCGGCAGCAGCAGCGTAGAGTAACTGTACGCCGCCATCTTCACACCACTGTCAAGCTAGTTCTGGTGAGGCTTCATCACTTCCGGTCAGCTAATTCACAATAAAAGCATTTTGAGCAGCCTAAACATACCACATCCGGCCATAAAAAAATACAATAACATTTGGGACTGTGCCCTTTATTATTTATTTTAAATAAATAAAATAAACACTAATATGTTGTTATTCAATTGTGGGATATGTAATAGAGAACCGCAGTGACGCGTCCTGAAACCCGGATGTAAA